>NC_056741.1:1339072313-1339192313 GCF_019279795.1 Protopterus annectens
AAGTGGTGAATGCCTTACTTGAACCATGCACACCTCCAAGTGCTCTGCTGTACATATTAAATGGGCATTTGCATTTTCTTAAGAATTTAATATTAAATAATTGATGTATGCTAGTTATATGTTTAGCAGAGTTACATAAATCTAAAACAGTTTCTCTGCCTATTTTTAACTGAGTGATTGCACAGAGTTATACTGTTTAACTGCATTTAATTCTGGCATGAAATTAACAGGATAAACATTTAAGGGAGCCTTCTATGAAACTGTTGTGTTATTGCATAATTCTGTTTGTAAATTTATCTCAGAATCATCTATGCAAATTGAGTTCTGGGTCTGAGGTGTACAAATTCATTGTCAAAGTTCAGCTAGTGCTGTTCTGTGGATGGTATGTTGAAAATCTGAGTTCAGAATATTAAGCTTTAGTAAAATTATATGCGTTATTTAAATGTAAATGTTCAAAAAGTGTGCTGCCCCCTTTTAACTTGATGTCAATTCACAGTCATTTGTGTCATTTTGCAATTCCACTTGTTACCATGTATCAGAAAATGTTATCTTACAGTCACCCATGCTATGCAGCTTACTGTACCATGACGTTCTACAGTCAACAGTATGTGTATTTCACTATTTTGCAGGAGGACAAGCCCCCTTGCACCCCCCACACCCCCTGCAAATTATATATACCAACTCCGAGATTGCACCACAGTGAAGAAATGGGTTAATTCCCTGTTCCTTACTCAACCACGATCTCCATTCACAATGCCGACCACGATAATTGAACTACGCTACCCATTCTCTGTAGTGTAGTCGATGTTTTCTGGTTCAGCATTCTGCCCATTTGAAAAGTGCCTTTCGACCACATGCCAGTCGAGCACAGGCATTTCACAAATTCAATAGTAAACTGTATATATATATATATATATATATATATATATATATATATATATACAGTTTACACACACACACACACACACACACACACACACACACACACACACACACACACACACACACACACACACACACCACACACACACATTACCTATATATATATATAGATGCAGTGCATTCATTGAACACTCATTTGTGCAATATAGCTGAACTGCAGTATAGATTGAGCAGATCTATGTCAGCAAATTGAAATGGCATAAAGCTGAACACTGTTTCATCGATATGTATGTGTTGAACTCCCAGTTAACCGAATGGCCAGATCACCAATTGTTTTCCCAGGGAATAAAAACGGTTGGCTGTTGCTGTGAATTTGCCCTTTCCCTACTGTAGTAAGATCTCTGAGTTAGTATATTTAGTTGGGGGGACGGTGGAGGCGAAGCCCCTCACTTTGTAATGCTTGTACTGGTATGTCGTGTGTAGTTGGCCTACTGATTTTTTACCCTAGGAAAAAAATCAGTAATCTGGCCATTCGGTTAACTGGGAGTTCGACACATATGTGTTAATGAAATGGTGTTCAGGTTTATTCCATTTCGATTTGCTGATATAGACCCAATTGACCAGCAGGGTGTTTGCTTCAATACCTGTTGACAAAGGTAAGTGTCGAGTAAGATTGATAGATTTTGTGTCTGTGTGACTGTGTGTTTAGGGTTAGGGGTTAGGTTAAAGGATAGATTCAGTGTGAGTCTGTGTGTGTGTGTGTGTGTGTGTGTGTGTGTGTGTGTGTGTGTGTGTGTGTGTGTGTGTGTGTGTGTGTGTGTGCATGATGAGTGTCCAATCTGTCTTGTGTAGTGGTAATGCTATGGGAAGGGCTTTTTTTAAATTAAGATGCACATTAAGGTTGAGGCAGGGTCCGGGTTAAGGTGACAGTTAACATGTATTACCAAGGTGGAGTAGGGTACCCAACCCGTTCCACCTTAGTAATATGTGCTAACCCTTACCCTTACATTTGCAGCAGTCCTGAAGAAGTTGGACACTGAATGTGAGGTCACATAGGAGGAGGAGGAAGAGGAACACTGCCTCATGAAGAGACTTATAACAATTATCAAACTGAAACTAAGGCATAACATGACTCCAGTCCCTGATGGTTTTTATCTACTGCGTCTTAGCAAATGTCTGTTCTGTCTATAAACTCAGCCTTGGAGTGGAAACAAGATTCACATGTTATTCATTCTGATACATGAAATGCAATCAGAAATGCCTGAGATGCAAGCACAGGGTTTTGTCTGCACTTTTCATGTAACAACAGTCACAGTAATGGTACAAATCAAACATAAACTTAAATGAAAGCCTCACAGGTAATTATAACCTGTCATGAATGTTAGTAAGCATATCATCTCTTCAACACTCGCTGCCAACCCCCCTCCAACACAAAACTATCAGAACCCCCATTTTAGTCTCTGTACAACTACATGAGAGTAAAAAAAATAACTACAGGATACATCTGAAGAACTAACCTTCAAAGCAACTATCCAGCACACTAGAAAGGGTTTGACTTCAGCATCAGCAAGCTGCATCATGTGCAGCAAGGCTTGTCTGCCATACACATGTGACACTCCATCCAATCATCTCTTCAATCACGAAAGAAAAAAAAAAAAACAAGATGTCTGACAAAGACAGTCTAAATGGAAGACACCAAGACACCTTCAGTACCTATTTGCTTCTTATTGTAATTTGGAGAATCTCAACTATAAAACATCCCGCAATATATTATTGGTTAGGTGCACAAATAATTTTTATTGAGAACACATTAGTTCATTACTATCAGAGAGCTCAAAAAAATGAAAGACACTATTTGATCCAAACCACAGAATAAACCTCACAGAAAAATATTTTCAGAAATATAAAGAGTCAGGAAACAAATGCAATCTGGAAGTGAGGAAAGGGACGTCAAAACACTTTGAAGACCGGCAAACCACTCTTCTCTCCAATCAAAAATGTTTTGGAAGGAAAAAAAGACATCTGCAGGCTGGATAAGGGCTACCTCCAACACAGGTAGAAAGTGAGCATTGTGGGTGGTGGTGAAGGAAACCAGAAGAGCATTCAAGAGGACAAGTGGAATACAGAAAAAAAGCTGAGAGGAAAAAAGGACTAGAATGGTTGCAGGTTTTATTCTGTCCTTTGCTGGTATTTTCCAGCATTCCATGTATTGCATTTGCTCATGTGTGCTGCTGCTTGGCTTACACTTGCACTGCTGACAAATTATTTGGGTGTTGCATTATTTATATGCTCTGACAATTAGCTCATCTGGATAATACAGAAGACAAAGTGACTGTCCTCCCTCTAATTATGGATTTAGTTCCTATGGCGGGTATCTGCTTAATATTCCCTGGACCAGATTGTCAATACACCAACCAGGGTTGCAAAACATACTGGATCTAATCCTAATTAATATGGGAGAGTGTTGCATATGTCCTAGTGAAATGTCTTGTCTGGTAATGTCAGATCATAAAATGGTCTCATTTGAAGTAAAAAATAAAACATGGAACCCCAGGAATGTTCATGAAATAGTCTGAGGCTAACTTCCTACTATTAAGTGATAACCTGGCAAAGTTTCAAGCCCCATAAACCCAGAGAACACTGCTGCCAACACAGAACTGTTCACAGAAATCCTATACAAGCATGTTAATGGCTGCATAGCGGCAGCTGTTCCCACCAGGAAGAAGTACAGAACTAACTCAAAAAAACAAGCCATCCTGGTGGAATCACAACATCAATAGGCTCTATAACAGAAGGAAGAAAATCTTCAAATAATTAGAAGGTGTAGCACCCAATATGATAAAAGCACTCTCATCAAACTAAACAAACAACTCAGAGGACAAATAAAGTCTACCAAAGCCATATTTGAGGTAAATTTGGCCTCCCAGACCAAGGGCAACTACAAGGCATTCTTTAGCTATGTCTGCAACCTCAAAGGCAGCACACAATTGTGTGCAGGGCTCATTGTAAATGGAGCCACCTATACTAAGCCAGAAGATATAGTAAACCTACTGGCTGAGACACCCAACTCCAGCTTTATCCCTCTCTCCCTCTGAACCTTCCCTCAGGAAATACCATCAAATATAACTTCCCCTGCTATCACTAGTGAACAAATCCCTAATGCTTTCTCTAAGGTTAAGAACACTGTATCAATGGGCCCAGACAATATCCCAGGAAGGCTTCTAAACAGCATGAAACATGACTTATCAGAACCTCTGGAATTCCTATTTAACTTTTGCCTCCCAACAGGCTTCATGCCTAACAAATGGAGAACATCAATATTCACCTCTCTACCAAAGTTGGGCCATTTACAGACCCTGTAAACTACAGACCCATAAGTCTCACTAGTCTCATATGCAAAGGCATGGAAATAATTATCGTGGAAATGATCAATAATGACATAATATACCTCCAGACACTGGACCCAACCCAGTTTGGTTTTGCAAAGGTAGGTCATGCCTATGCATCCTGGTGGACTTCTTTGAGAAGGTATTCATTGCAGTGGATGAGGGCAAAATGGCTCACACTGCCTATCTTGACCTGGTCAAGGCATTTGATGCAAGAGCCTATTTGGGCATTGTTGGCAAGCACAAGAGGTTAGCTATAAACCCTTATGTTACCCAGTAGATAGCACACTGACTCACAGACAGGACCCAGGAAGTTAGAACTAGGAGTACAAAGAGAAGAATCACAAGCAGAGTCCCTCAGGGATTGGTCCTGGGATTGCTCCTTCTTTACATTTACTTCTCTGATGTCAAGATCAATGTCAATGGCCTCAGGTTGACTTACTTTACAGATAATTGTAAATTAGAAGCAGTCATAGACTCCCCCACAGACACAGATGTTCTCCAGGAAGGGTAGACACAGACAAATAACTGGTATCAAAACCATGGACTAAAACTAAATGCAAAGAAATGCATAATAGTATCCTTTAGGAAGTCATCCACCCCTGGTAACTATCATATTGACAATACACCTTGAAGAGTTGACCCAGTAGTATAAAAAAAAGTATGGCATCTAGATCCAAGGAAATCATTGTTCCAATATATTTGGCATTCATCACTCCTACCACTGTGTACAATGCACCCTTTAATATGTACCTAACTAGGTGCATCCAACAAATGGAATGTCCACAGAGGTTCCTCACTAAAAGAATACAAGGCATAAGTAACATGTCCTCTGCAGACTGCCTCAAGGCCCTATCCCTGTATTCTGTCTCCTACAGGCTGTTTAGGGGAGATCTATGACTGGCATACAAGTCATTGCCAAGCCCCAACCCGATGGACCTCCTGCACATCCACAAAACCAACAGCACTAGAATTACCCATTCTAAAGACTTAAACCTTGCCTGTGATACAAATAGGAAATGACAGGAAGACAGCTATGCATCCCAGAGACTGCATCTTCTAGGTAGCAAGGGTTTTAGATTTTGTCAGAAATTTGGGATACATGGCAAGGCGTAAAAAGTCTCTTGTGATCATGAGCCTCGTACACACCTATGAACCTATGAATGTTAAAGGACAGACTAGTTAGGCTTAGTCTCACCTTCTTCAGTTACACAAATGTAACCTGACCTAATAGCTCCTTTTTCAGCATCTTCATTCTCCAACAGCTTTCACACACATCCTCCCCTAAGAAAAGTCTTCATCATACCCTACCCAACTTACCTTCTTCTGTCTTCCAACCTCTAGCCTGCCTGGTACACATCCTTTCCTAGTCAGGTTTACTTACCTTGAGTACTTCTGACCAGTAGGTGTGACAAGGTAAGGGTGGAATTGTGACTGAGACTTAATTTACATAAGATGTGGACAAATCAACTTGTTTAAGAGATGCTCTGAGTGTGGTGGGGAACTCGTCTTCTAAAGACTGCACAGAATTTAAAAAACAATTAAACCAGGTAGATATCAGAAGCAACTAAAAATCATTTCAGTTCTGCAAAACAACAGCAAAGGCAAGTAGAAAACTAAATTATAAACCATCAAGTAATTCCAAAAGCAGTCAAGCTTGCATTCAAGTATTTCTTACATGAAGCTAGCTTGCCAGAGTTTCACCTCCAGGCACCCATTCTTACTGGGAACATACATAAATTGCTGAAAATATTAATTATTAACTTTTAAATGAAAGGGGATGTAGGTGCCTTTCAGTACTTCTCTCCTTTGTCTTATATCAATGCAACAAATATAGTTTAAAAGGAAAGCTACATCCATACAAAATAGCTACTACTACTACTAAGGATAGAAACAATACAATATTAAATAATAGAACATAGAAATAAGCAGACTTTTTAACTTTTCATACTGACATTTTATTAATATTGATATTCAGCATGTGTATGTGTGTGTGTGTGTGTGTGTGTGTGTGTGTGTGTGTGTGTGTGTGCGCGTGTGTGCGAGATCATGCACACATGCTTGCATGCATGTAGCAGGGATTTCCTTTATTATCATCTTCATCATCATCATCATCATCATCATCAGCCCCCTTTTCCCATTTTTTTCTGTATGGGGTCGGGGTGTTGTGTTAACTGTCTCCAACTCTCTTGATTCAGTGCTACACTCCTGCCTTCTTAAACACTCATGCCTGACTGTCACAGATCTTCTTTCACACAATTTATCCACTTCTTTGCTGGACGTCCGTGCTTCCTCTTACCTTCTTCCTGTCTGTTCCAAATCTTCCTCACCAGATTGTCTTCTGCCCTTCTGCATGTGTACAAATCACCGTAATCTGTTCTCCTTGATCTTTTCTACAATTGGAGCTACTTTGGCTTTTGCTCTTATGTCCTCATTAGTTCGCCTGTCCCACAGTGTGCATCCTACCACCCTTCTCAGGCACTTCATTTCCATCACCTCTAGCTTCTTCAACTGTTCTGCCTTTACTGCCCAGGTTTCTGTACCATACAGTAGTTCTGGTCTCACCACTGTCTTGTACACCTTACTTTTCAGCTTCTTTGAAATTCTTCTGTTATTGACAACACCTGACACCCTATGCCAGTTGGCTGCAGCCCCTCTGATTCTAGCTTTGACCTCTTTATTCAGACTTCCCTTCATCTCAACTACCCCTCCCAGATACTTGAAGCTGTTTACCTGTTCCACTATCTTCCCTTCTATCTCTATTCTCAGCTTTTTCTGATTTACCCAATTTGCTGCCATTACCACCATCTTATGTTTGCTTAGTTTCATCCCATGTGCCTTCAGTTTTGCATTACATTCTCCTATCCTTTGCTGATGTTCTAGCTCAGAGTCTGCCTGCAATGCTACATCGTCTGCATACAACAACATTGTTGATTTGTCCCCTCTGACCTGTTTGCTAATGTAGTCCATTACCAGTATGAATAGCAGTGGGCTCAGGGCTGAACCCTGGTGCACACCCACTCCCACTGGGTACCCCGCTGTGAGGCTGAACACTATTCGTATTTGAGTCATTGGGTCCTTGTACATAGCCTGCACTAATTCTACCAATGTTTCTGAGACTTCAAACCACTGCAGTACTGCCCAGAGCATCTTTCTTGGTACCTTGTCATATGTTTTCTCCAAGTCTAGGAATGCCCAGTTGGACTGTCTCCTCATCTCTAGCTTTTTCTCAAGTATCTGTCTCACTGCAAACATCGGGTCAGTTGTGCTGCATCTTGATCTGAATCCAAACTGCTCATCTCCCATCTTACATTCTACTACTCTGCGTATCCACTCATCAGTCACCCTCTCCTGAACTTTCATGCAATGTGAGAGGAGTTTGATGCTTCTTTACTGCCCACAGTTGTGGATGCTTTGTTTTTGTACACTGGCACGAGCATGCTTATTCTCCAGTCATCTGGGATACACCGTTCTTACCACACTATTAGTACCGTCAGGAGCCATTTCTCCCCTATCTCACCCAGCATCTTTATCATATCTGCTGTGACCTCATCTGTGTGTGCTGCTTTCCCTGACTTCATCTTCCTTAGTGCTGTTCTTATTTCTTCTAGGGTGGGCTCCTTCTCTTCTCTCGTCGTAGGCTGTTTCTGGAGCAGTACAGCTTCTGTGGGGTTTTCTTCATTCAGAAGCTGCTGAAAATACTCCTTCCATCTGTCTTTGATGCCCTCTGGACTGGTGAGCAGGTTGTTGCTGGCATCCCTTATGAAGGGTGTCTAACTATCTTCTTTATCTTTCTGTCTTTGCCTTGTAACCTGATATAGTCTCTTTGTGCCACTTACTGAGTCACTTTCAGAAGCTGGTAGAGTGTCTCTGATGCCCTATTCTTTGCTATTGAATCTTCTTTCTTAGCTTCTTTGTTAGCCAACCAGTAGTCCTTCCTAGCCTGGTCAGTCTTTTCTATATCCCACTTCTTCCTGCACTCCTTCTTTCTTTTGATGACTTCCTGGAGTTCTGCATTCCACCACCAGCTTTCTTTATGCACCTTATTTCCATACCTGGCTCGACACATATCTTTTCTTTAGTCCAAACACGTGATGTTTTTAGGTGCTGCCATTCTTGTTCATCTTCATCTATTTCCTCCTCTTCTTGGGGTGCTAGAACCCTGAGTAATTCCTTGAACTGTTGTACTTCCTCTCCAGTCAACTTCCAGGTCTTCAGCCTGGTCTCTGTTGACCATAGAGCCTTCTCTGACCTCTGCTTGAAGCTGATTGTGGCAACCAGTGGTTTATGCTGTGGGACAACTGTTTCACTGGGGATGACTTTGCAATCATGGATTCTACCCTAGTGCATTTTCCTTACTAGGAGGAAATCTACCTGAGTCCCCTGTTGGCTAATCGTGTGGGTGATCTTCTGACTGTCTCTCTTTCTGAACCATGTTGGCTACTATCAAGCCATTTGCCAGAATGAAGTCTAGAATAACTTCTCCTTCTTTATTCCTGTTGCTCCACCCATGTGAACCCAGGCAGTCCTCATATCCTGTTCTGTCTTTCCCAATATGCGCATTCAAGTCACCCATTATCAACACCAATTAATGTTGCCTGCTCTGTCTAGTAGGTCCTGCAACTGCTGTCTGAATGCACTCTTTTCCTCACTAACAACCCTTCTGTGGAGCATAGGCTGAGATTATGAATACTGCCCTATCATTACACTGCAGTCTGATTGCCATGAGTCTGTCATTAATTCTGATGATATCCCTCACTGCCTTCTGAAGGCCCTCTCTCTAGCCTCTCCCCCTCCTGAGTAGAAGAGTCTAGATCCCAAACCAAATGGCTTTGCTGCACTGCCCTTCCATCTTGTGTCTTGGATACATAGGATATTCAGCCTCCTCCGTATCATTATGTCATCCACTCCCAAGCTGTGTTCTGTTAGTGAACCTACATTAAGCCTAGTAATTCTCAGTTCATGTTTGGCAGGTTGGTTGGTTTTACATCCAGCTTTCGCTCAACAGAGCTACCCCAGGTAACTGGCAGGCCAGCATTGACCCAGGGCTGCTGGGCTTTATGGCAGGCACACACTGACCAATAGGGGCACATATACCCCTCCCACCATTAGCAAGGGTCCCTGGCGTAGGTCAGAGTAGGCTGGGTCCTCGACCCTCATGCTCGTTTTGGCAACATTAGTCACCGTCAAGTAGCTAGCCCTGCTACAGTGCACAGCCTGTGATCCATGTTCTTCTTTCTTGAGGATACTGCGCACCACAGCAGATGCCCAAAGTGGTTGGTCTGTGCAACTCTGACTCCTATAGGGCACCATGTAGAGTCTGTGCTACTGCCCACAGCTTCATTCATTGGTGAGTTTGAGATGGAAACACTTAGTATGTTTTTGGATGTGGGAGACCCCCCCCCCCCCCATGTAGACACAGGGAGAACATGCAAACTCCAAACAGGCATTGGTCGGAGGTCAGGATAGAACCTTACACTTTGTACATGGGAGGCGAAGACCTTAACCATTATGCCAACTGGTCTCTCTAATTTTCTTCAGACTGTTTATAAAATACTGTTGGTACTAGTGAGATAAGACAAGATGCCTCCATTTGCCTCCACTGTAACAGAATACAGTTGTGTCTCTGTGAGACATCTCACCATAATGCAAGGTGCTTGGTGAATAGAGCAAACAGAGATATTGCACTGAGAAACTAGATAAGTTACAGTGAAGAATGAGTTACCACATCAAAGCAGTATGCTGGGTGTCAGCAAAGCTCACAATGGGGATATCAATGTGGGCTGCTGTCATTGACACCTGTGGGACATATCATCTGCTCTGATTGTGTTACATGTCTGTAAACTGGACATCAGTACATGCAAAACTGAGAATCATAAAGTGTGCACCTATGTCCATACAGTGTATTTCATCTGCATAGGAGGTGTTGTACAGAGTGTTAAGTGCAGGTACACTACAGAGGCAGACACAACCCACACTGGTATGCAATAGCTGTCATGTACACAATGTCACTATGGTAGGTACCTCTTTGTGCTTTGAAGTGATTTTAGTGACTCTGTTTCCACAGCCACATGTTTACAGGTTGCTTTGATCCTCTGTATTTTACTTCCTTCATTCCCCAAGAGAAATTTGCATTTTGCTGGGTTTTGTACCTTTCATATACTGTATATTCTAATCTATACACTAGCAGTGGTAACCAATGACTTCAAGACCATCCAAGTTTAGTGTATGAACTAGACAAAAATAGGTCTGTGGGCTAAACATTGACATTACCCAGGAAACCCACAAACTAATTTAACATGCTATAAACAATGGGATTCATGGAAACCAGAATTAATTGGAGGCATATGGTTGTGTACTTGTTTCAAAAAGGCGACTTGAGTTGTTCATAGCTCTATTCCTCTTTCAAATGATGGATGAATGGATACTGTAATGTCATGTCTAGAAAAAAAGACACTTTTCTCCTTTTCACTTCAGATTTTCAGACTTTTTTCTAAACATCCAGGCTTTGCAAAAATTAAAACCTGAACATATGCAGCAAATATCTCTTTCAGAACCCACCACTGTATAGCACTAAAAGGCCTAAATTGGTTAGAACTGCCTCGTCAGCTATCATATATACACCAAATAAAATTATCCAGCGTCCAGCTGCTTGTCCAGCACTAAAAACATCCTACTATGTTCTCAGTCAGTCATTGTGATCCAGTGACCAAAAACTCCTGTCTTTCTATGAACCTATCAAATCTGCTGGGCATTGTCCGTACCCATATAAGTTTGCTAAGGCCTGGACCTCCTTACCTGTATCCATCATGTCAATACTCTCCCTCCCATCTTTCAAACCACTCTGAAAGACTTCCTAGCTAAAATCTGGCTCTGTTCTTGCTCAAACGCAGGATAAACAATATCCTTAAATGTGAACAAGTACCTCTCATTCCATATACCGCCTTACTTTCCCTTCTTCACTTTCTTCCGTACTTTCAAATTCACTTCCCTGACTTCTCTCTCTCTAAATATACTGTAAGCCTGCTTTTCTGTCACTTTATATTGCAGTTCCTGTTTGCTTTAGACTAACTTACCTTAAATTTTTCTACAAACTGTCTAAAAATTCTCTAAATATTAAATGATTGTCATACAACTTGTATCGATTCTTAACCAATGTTTTTTATTATGTCTAATTTTTTATAATTATTTAAACTGCAAATGTTTTTGTTTTATTTTTGAAGATTGTACAATTACTGTTCTTAAAATGTTTTGTAATAATTTGGAGCTTTTCTCCCTGGGTTTCCGCTGAAAATGAGCTTCTACCCAGTCGGACTTTCACAGTACTCAAATGTCAACAAATAAATAAATGAAGAGAGGTAGCTTTTCATTACCTTGTAGTGGTGAGGGATGAAAGCTTAATATTTAAGTCTTGGTACTCAGTGTAATGAGAACTTGCCCATTTGTGTCAGTAGCAAATATTTGATAAGAATGAAGAATTGCATTTCCTTAGAAGAACAATACATTCATTTTCAGAGTGTAAAAAATTGCCAGAATGTAGGATTTTACTTCAACTTTTCCATATAGGAAGGAAAGAATAGTGTGGCAAGTGCCAGACTGAGGGAATAATATGCATGTGTGCTGATGGAAAATTAGGGAAATGCCCGAAGTAAGGAGGCACTCAGCAAAGATATGCTCTGCTTCGGTCAGCAAGAGGAAGCTATGCCTAAGTCTGAATTAGAAGGACATATTAGGATGGCAGTGGCTTTAAGACGATATGTCATGGAGAAGGGTGGGAGTCACAATGAGGTGTCTAGAGAAGGGCACAGACCTGAAACTTAGCTAAAGCATGGGAAAGGCAAAGAACAGAAGAGATACACAGGAAAGGGAGCTGAGCAGATAAAGGATCATGGAGGTAATGACAGCTACTCAGTAAGACCAGGAGTCTGGAAAGAAAGGAGTAACAGTTTCAGGTAGCAATTGCTAAAGGCAAAACAGACATTACAGGCATTGCTAAGACATGCACAAATGAAGAAAGAGGCTGGCACTTTAGAATTCTAGGGTTTACACTGGATAGGAATAAATTCATAGCCAAGCATACAGCAAGTACATCAGCGTATGTGCTTTTCAAGTTTTATTTATAATTAGGAAACCCTTCTGAATAATTGTAGCTAAACCAGCAGCTCTGTAGTTTTAAAAGCAGGGTGAATGATTTAGCCATACTAAAGAGGCATGCTGTCCAGACATAAGCACTAACAGAGGTGCTAACTTTTTTTATTTCAGGGGAGGGGAACACCGTGGAAGGACATCATTTAAAGGCAACAAATGGCTCATAAGTAGCAGACTAGAAACTAATGGTCAGATTTAAATATATTTATTTATTTACATGAAATCCTTTGGTCTGTTGACCGAGGTGATATTAGATTTTAATTTTAATAAAGCTCTATAGTGCCACATTTATTTATCTCTGCAGGTATATCTCTGAGAGGAATACGTTTCTACATGAATTAAACTGACAAAGGAAGGGAGGGAGGTGAGGATAATGAAAGAGATGGTAAATCCCCTGAATTAATTCATCTCCATCTTCACAAAGGAAAAGGAAGGCAGGGTACTAATGTGAGAAGGGCCCAAGGCCAAGGGGAGAAGGAGACTTTATGGCTTAGAAGACTAACAAATATAGGGTGAAGAAACCCAGGTGTCAATCACCTAGAGGTTCTAAGGAGATTAGCTGAAGTTTCAGCCATCAAATTACCACAGCTCTATAGAAAATTGCTTTTACTTCTATGACTGAGTAAGAACAGAAGTAGAAGGAAGACACCATCTTATGTGGACTTCACCAAATCTTTTGACATGGCCACATAGCCTCATACAAGAGATTAATTGTTAAACCAGAAAGGACTGGGGTACATGGGAACATAATGAAATGGATTAAGTAGTAGCTAAAAGGAAGAAAGCAGAAGATGATAGTGGAGAGAGGGTCTGAAGAGAGGGGATTTACTTCTGCAGTACTGCAAGCCCTAGTCACGGGTCCTGTGCTGTTCAGCATCACTAAACAACTGGGAAACAGGGACAACCTCTTTTTTTTAGGATAGCAAAATAGGAACATAGCTAGAGGGTGGTGAGACCAACCTAACCAGGGAAGGTTTGCAGTATGGTCAATATTGTAGCAGTAGAGGTTCAGTGTGAAGAAAAATTAAGACATGCAGGTAGACAATGACATTGAGGGTGCAAACTATATTATATGTAGAGTGAACAGAAACTAGACTGCACAGTGGAAGTAGAACATGAGGTAACAACAACAGCAGGGATGAACCATCAGACCTAGTATGTGAATACAACTACTAAAGTTAAGGGGGTGCTAGGGAACATCCAGATAGGACCAGGGGCCAGGGGCAAAGAGTAATTACTACCACAAAACAAGGAAATGGGAAGACTACATCAGAATAGTGCAGATAGTTATGAAGACTGTACAATTAAAATGATAGTGAATACCCATTATGCAAAGGAAAGCTGCAGGACTGTTGAGAGGAATGGATGGGAAGGTAAATGGTGAGAACAGAAAAGATAGAACATTACTCCTTAGAATTAAAAAGGAATGTAGGACATAATTAAGGTACAAACGTGATAAGGGGAAATTGTGACGGAATAACCTTGAAAAAGAAGGAAGACGGGAAGGAATGCAAAGGGAGGAGTGGGCAAAATAATTCTTCAATGAATGGGTAGTGAAAATATGGAACAGTCTCCTGCATTAGGAGGTGGATACGTTCAAAATGAAGGTATTCAGAAGGAGACAGGATAAGTGACAGAGACTGAAGTTAGAGGGGCAGAAACAGTGAATTACTGGTTTATGCACTGTGTAGATTAGACAGTCAAAACAGTCCCTTCTGAAGGCTGTATAAATGATTGCAGACAAAACTGGCTCCTTCTGTAGACTATGCATAATTGAATGAATTCATAAACCACAGCTTTCATAACAACAGCTCCCACTCACTACACAGAGGCAATCAGTGTACGAACCAGATGTTTATAACTAAATTGCAGAAGGTAAACCAACAACAGTAACCACTGTCTGGAAAGCTATTGCAAAAAGAGAACAATCATGGTTTGGCTTCCTAAACAAATGCTAAAAATAACTAACGTTCTCAGTTTTTCAAACTAACTTTTCTTTCTACACTTTCTCTTGCAGTATAGTCTTGAGTCATCAGATCATTATATCTAAACTTGAAAAACTTTCCTCAGGGAAAATTCTGATGGGCATAGACATTTTACATGATGACCAACTATGCAAAAATGCATAATTGCTTAAAAATACATTGTCAAAACAGGACATACTGAGAGGAGAATGCCCTTTTCCTGATGTGCAGTAATCTCAGAGATGATTATATTATTTAGAAGCTTGAAGGACACCCCCACACAGAAAAAGTAAAATTTCAACACACTGTTCAGTTTAGTTTTGTCTGAAACAGCATTTAAATGAAACTCGACAAGATACTGTGGAGCCCATCCATCACTAATGAATGAGCGTGGGTTACTGTGCATAGGTAAGAAAAGGGCTGGTACTGTATTTCTTTAATTTATTGATTAGATATCTCTGGGTACCTCCTTGTATGCTATAATATAAACAGGTGAGTTGGTATTAAGTAAACTTTAGGCCAACACTATTAATTATAGCTAAAATTACATCTTCATAAATGTGAGGATTAATTATTTCACTCTGTGCACGAAAGTATGCCACAGAAATAAACTGCTTACATAAATATAAATAGATGGTTGCATTTTTTACTGAATTGTCTGTGTGACCATTTTACCCTTGGGTTTGCATGTTAGTTGGTATATTTTACAGGCACCTTAATCTTTAGCTGGGTTTAAAGACCCAGTGTTTCTAAAGTATATTCAAACTATCTACTTATGCTGTGCTGACGAGGTCAATAAAAAGGACAAAAGATGCTTGTCAACTGCTAGTGGGGTTTGGCTTTATTGTCCTGAATGTAACCATAAAGACTTAAAAAGTGAAAAAGAATCAAGGACATTCAGAAGCCATTTTGCTGAAACACTTGATGTCCTTAAAGGTTAATGTGCATATATCCTATTGGCCTGCTTTACAGGAGGTTTAAGGTATCACATAGTGAAAACTCTAGCTTGAATGGTATTTTTTGCAGTATATATATATATATATATATATATATATATATATATATATATATATATATATTATGTTAATGGCCTGTAAAGATGTACAATGAACTCCACCATCTAAAAAATACAGAAAAGTTTTGGGCAAGTGTCAATGCACTTTGGGAGGAATTTCTGAAAGGGAGTATAAATGATTCTTATATGATCAAATCTAACCTGACTCAGTCTGAAGAAAATCATTGAGCCTCCTTTCCAGGACAATAATCAAAATTTCCTTTACTTTAATATCAGATGACCTGCTGTATTTTATATATCTATTCCTGTGTTATATTTTCTTACACAAATGGAATGTCTCTAGATGTGGTATATGTAGTTTAAAGATGGTCATTAAGCTATGTAGTTTATGATGCCGTTGTACAATCCAGTCTGATCAGATTGCTTCTTCCTTGAGTTGTATCTGCATCATAAATCAGAGTTTTTGAACCACTAATGCTTGAGTTCCTGCCCAGGAAATAATATCCAGGTTTTGGCTTCGTGGATTTTGGGGATTTCAGAAACTTGTATGAACTTCATCGAAGGAGGGAATAAAAATGACAACTGATGCAAACAAATCCAGACTGGGAGGAAGCGTATAAAATACTGGACCAGTTTCTGTTGCCATTGAGACTAGTAGCAGAAGGTACAACCTATAATCAAATGAGTGATTTCATGAATCTCACGTGCCATGTAAATTACAGTGAAAATAACTTGTTGGCAATGGGGAAGCTTGTTAAAATCATTTGAGCCCTAAATCAAATAAGATAATCCAAAGATACAAGTTTGTTTTTCAAGCAAGACAACTTAATTAAACTGTGAATTAGTATGCAGCTAAATTGAGATAATTGCAGCAGGACTGTAATTTTGATGAGCAAATACTGGGAGGCAAGCTTGTATGCAGAAGACATGATGATTGTTCTGACAAGTTTGCTGTTAGAAACAAATGTTAACATTTAAAAATATCTTAAAGATCTACTATGATTATAACCTGAAACAAACTCTGTCTTTTATTACATTATGATCTTTATGTATTATTAATGCCATTTTAGTAGCACTATGATTAATGTTTCATAATCTCTTCTACAACAAATTACCATATAAATGACATTTTGTCTTTTGGCTAAAGTTTTCTTTTTTTTTGCAGCAATGCAATGTGTGCCCACATAATTTGACATTTGTTGCCCTTTCTCTAGCAACTAATTGGTCTGCCCATTTTCTTAGAATGGGAGAACTCTGAAACGCTCTGCCTGTTTAAGGATTTCTGGAAAATAAATTGCATATCTTTAACCAGGGACTCCTTTTGATTTATATTCTATTTCCTAGTCTAAATGGACTCATATGTGACATTTTTGTTTCCATTACAGAAAGTTATTTATTTTTGCTAAAAAATAAAACTTCTCCCTTCACTCAGTTTATGACAGCCAGCCATATCAAGTTTATTATGCTCCTTGCTCAACTTTGACAATTGGCTTGTCTCTGCACAGAAAGCCTACAACTCAAAAGATTTGGTAGGATTTGATACCCCCCCCCCCAAAAAAAAAAAAAACAGCTATGAATGCCTTGCTATTTACACTTTTCCTGGACCATGAATCTTAAATATAATGTACATTAGTACTAAGAGCTATGGGCAAAAATACTAGTCAAAATGTTATAAGATCTCATGCAAACTCAACATGGTGTGTACAGAAGCAGCTGCATGTAATTGAAATGCTACAAAAGCGGAAAATAGCTAAACCATGTTCTTTTATGCTGCAATGTATGGTTCTTTTTGCAGAGGATGAGGAAAAGTCGTGTTAGGGTGTAGGTGTCCACAAAAGACTGCTTTAACAGTGGAAGAAGCCAACAAATATGTTCAGACTTCACAGGGAAGACAGACTGCCATGTCATGTTATTGTTGAGAAAAGAAGCAGTGTAAAGGCTGCATATCCAAATATAATGAAGACAGGAAAGCTAATACATGTCTGGTGCATTGGGAAACATCAAAAGCCAGTGACTGTATATTTAAGAAGATAAAAGCTAAGCACAGCTTACACTGCAGACAGTGATGCAAACTTGGAAGACATTTTTTAAGACAGCAATTACTTAAAGAGATGAGAATAAGTTTAACATTCATTGCTCAGAAAATGCATATGATGAGCAAGGGAGCAAAGAGAATGTAGAGCAAATATTTTCTTTGTAATGTGTATAAGTTCTAAATCTGATGAAGGAAAAGCCATTCCTGGTGGAAATTAGACTAGAAGGGATTCCTGTGAACTCTGATGTTGATATTTACAGCAGTATGACTATACTGAGTGAAATAAATTTAACAAAGTAACATAGTTTTAAAGCTGAATTATATTGTCTTAAAATTTAAAACAATATACTATAAACACTGGAACGTGTTGATGTGAAGTTTGATTTTAAATAACATGGATGAATCCTTAACTTTTACAGTATTTGAATGCAGTAGACCAAGCTTATAGAGATGGATGGATGAAAAGAAATCCAGTTTTAAACTGGGGAAACATAAAGTAGAGAAATTCTGAAAAGTAGGCTTCAGAAAAAAAGACTGAATGAACATAAGTTTGTATTTAAAGAAGTTGCTATGTTAAATTAATCAAGAGCTACTGTTAATTTTCCAGCAGCTTTTCTTTGTTCTTCATGTTTTTCAAACCAAGACCAGATCTTTATACAACGTGCAGCAATTCAGAAGAACACATAGATTACTATAACAAATAAATAAATAAATAAATAAATAAATAAATAAATGAATAAAATGAAAAACATCATTCTTGTACAACCTTCAGAATGGACTGCTGCTTTGGTATTATAATCTGATCAAACTATTGTCTTGTGCATAGGTTATAAAAGCATTTGCTAACCAAGTAAGCACCCCATGCATTACGTTGATGACATTTTGATGTTGAGTGGGGTCAGACGTTTTCAACTTTAGAAAGGAGCTATATTTGTCAATGGTTTTGGACGATCAGTCTAAGAAACACTCTACCATAGATACTCATAAGGGAATGTTTATGTGGAGCATTTTATCTTTTGTAGTATCATCCGTGATTGTTATATTTCACAGCACAGCAGAAGTTTGTTAAACTGTAAATTGTGGTAATCTGTGTATCTAGATAACACCCTAATTAGTGGGGCCATACCAGAGCAACATTTCAGAACTTAGATGAGCTTTTGAGATGTCTGAAGAACACAGAATTGTATCTTAAGAAAAACAAATGCATTTTTTTTCACAAAGCATTACAATACTTGAGATTCTATAGATATAAATGCTTCATATCTGCTAGAAGCATAAATTCAAAATTTAGAAGTCAGCTTCATTAGGGTCAAGTATATTATAATCAGATTTATCTTATAGGTTCATAGGTTGGTACCGAGCTATCTGGCCGAAGGCATATATTAGCCCAGCCACGTTGTGCGGTATTCACCGCCCCTTTAGTAGTTCCCTAGACCCTTGTACTAGCAGCTAGTATCCTTGGCCCCTATCTGTTAGTGCTGTTGGTGTGATCCCCGGTGTGAACTTTCTGTTACCCATCCACTCATCAAGGTTCCTCTTGAAGAGTGATTGCGAGGGGCTCTGTCTTATGTAGATCGGGACCCTGTTCCATAGTAAGGGAAGTCTCTGCGAAGGGAATCTATCCCTCCAGCATGTTCTATTCATTGTTGTGTTGAGGTTTATATCCCTAGAGCATGTAGCTCAAGTAGATTTGGTTTTGCTAAGATAGAGCATGTTCAACAATTCTGGGTTGGACATGGCTCTGTACGTTAGACAGAGATCGCCTCTGAGAAAGCGGTATGCAACAGAGAACAGCCTTATCTTTTTAAATTGTGCTGCATAGGGCAACTGTTTAAGGCCAGTAATTCTCTTGGTTAGGTACCTCTGTGGTCTCTCCAGCTGCTGGAGATGTTTAGCTAAGTACATTCCAATTGGTGCATTGTACTCAATAATGGGTCTGATGAGGGAAGAGTAGAGGGGCACCATTACATCCTTAGATCTTGATGCGAACCCTTTCATGATCAGATGGGTCACATAGAAGGATTTTCTAACCACTTTGGCAACATGGTTATCAAAGGAAAGCTGGCTGTCTACTTGGGTCCCCAGATCCCTTATTTCTTCTTCAGATTTCAGGGGATTACCTCCTATGTTGTAGTTTGCAGGTACTCTGTTTTTTCCAAGGGGGATAACTACGCATTTTTTTGCATTTAGTTTGAGACCATGGCTTTGACACCATGCATCAGTCTCATTTAGGCCCTTCTGGAGAATCTCCATGTCAGCCAGAGACTCTATTATAGCACCCAGTTTGCAGTTGTCCGCAAACTTAGTCAGCCACAGCCCTTCCGTGCTTGCCTGTACTTCGGAGAAGTATATGCCAAACAGGAGGGGCCCCAGGACAGAGCCCTGAGGCACACCACTCGTTACTGGTCTGGATTCGGACATAGATCCCGCTACTCTTACTTTATGGAATCTGTCTGTGAGTCAGTTTGCGATCCATCTTGTGACGTAAGGGTTTATGCCCAGGCTGGTGAGCTTATCAATAATACCCGGATGGGGAATGGTGTCAAATGCTTTAGCAAGGTCAAGGTAAGCCGTGTGTACCTCCTTTCCTTTATCTATAGCCTGAGTAACTGTCTCAAAGAAATCCACCAGGTTCAGGAGGCATGATCTGCCCTTGAAGAAGCCAAACTCTGTGGGGTCCAGCGACTGGAGGTTCCCAATCTCTCCATTTATGAGTTCCATAATGATTCGCCCCATAGCCTTACAGATCAGACTGGTCAGCTTATTGGTCGGTAGTTCCCAGGGTCAGTTATGGCCCCACCCTTGTGTAGCAGGACCACCATTGCCGTGCGCCATTCTCTGGGCACATATCCTGTGGAGAGGCTGAGACTGAACAGGGTATTAAGATGTGTGGTTAATTCCTTTTGGAGCTTGCGTATGACACAAACTGGGACACCATCTGGTCCCATGGAGGCAGTGTTTTTAGCTTTAGATAGAGCCTTGTTAACCAACATATCAGTAATAATTGGACTTACACAATCCCCTGGAATGGTAATAGGCCCTGTAGGTGGTGGTGGTGGGGGGGGAATTTGCACTGAACCTGACAGCCAAGATGTTGGCAATGTCAGAAGGGTCAGTGTATTTTGTTCCATTTTGTACTAGCTCAGAACAGACCTGAGCATTGCCATTTAGGTTTTTGACGTAGCCATAGAAGGCCTTATGGTTATCCTTGGCATCCTTGGCAACTTTCTTTTCAAAATTAACTTTAGTTTACTTGATGAGGGCCCTCAATTTCTTACTAATGCTGATCAGGGATGATTTTACTACTTGTGATTTGGCCTTTTTTTGTATAAGTCTCCTCCTTTTATTGTAAAGTTTGCTTATGGCCGGGGTCCACCAGACTGGTTTCTTCTTGCTTGAGGAAGGAGTCTTGGTTTTATTTGGGAGAGCACGGTCCATGCAATCCTGAAGATGCATATAAAGTGCCTTGGTGCAGGATTCCGCATCCTGGATATCATTATCCTTCTGCAAGGGAATAGTGAAGCTTTCCACTTCGGATGCAAGTAGTTTGAAGTTTGCTTTGGAAAGGTTTTTGACTATGTTTTTTTGACTGGGGGAGGTGGAGGGGTGAGGATGTCCAGGGTTATCAGTTTGTGGACGGATCTGACCAAGGAGTGATAACGGGTGTGGTACAGTGGGCGCCCATATTTGTGATGATTAAATCCAATATGTTGTCCCCTCTAGTGGGGGAACATACTAGTTGTTCAAGGGCATTTGAATTTATAAATTCTATGAATCGCTGAGCATAGGAGTTGGAACATTGGTAGTTTGCCCAGTCTATACCAGGGTAGTTGAAATCACCCAATATTATGGTGTTGGGTAGGACCTTTATATTTTCCAATGTCTCAAGGAATTCAGAGTGAGCATCTTGGGACATGGTGGGCGATCTATAACCGGCTATGACTTGAAATGTGGTTTTGCCTGCTGATAGTTGCGCATGGATGATCTCTGGGGCATCATGCCGCGCTACTAACCTGGAGATATGGGTATCCTTGATGAATATGGATACACCTCCGCCCTTTGTACTGCGATCCGGTAACTGAGGCCGGAAGGTATGATATGAATTGTAACCTGGCAGTGCTGGGGTGCTCTCTTGAGCCTTGAACCAGGTTTCCGTCACTGCACAAACATCGATTTTCTCCATGCTGAGGAGAGCCTTGAGTGTGTGCATTTTGAGGTTGAGACTTCTGGTGTTGAGTAGCATTACCCTTAGTTTTTGGTTACCTGTGCTGGTTACGGTGGTCGGTTTGTCCTTTGAGCCTTGCCTAAAAAAGGCACTATGGGGACAGCAAGAGCCTTGGCCAGTATTCGAAAACCTAGGTGTGACAGGTGCAACCCATCTCTGGCAAAACAGCGAGGCTTGTCTATCATGTCATCCCAGGCAGACAGACACTGGATCCCCTTAGAATGACACCAGAAGCTTAGCCAATTGTTGAAATTGATAATTTTGTCTTTGTATTGTGGTATCATTCTAGGTGAAGGTAGCATGCTACTCAAGGTCAGGGTCATACCAGCTTGGGCTACATGATCAGAGAGCTCCTCAAAGTCTCTTTTCATGTAGTCCAGGGAGGTACATCTTAGATCATTCACACCAACATGTACAATGACAGCGTCATACTTGTACTTGTTCTGGAGTGACCTAAGTGCTTGTGTTCTGTGGTGGATCCGAGCACCTGACAGGCAGCTGACAGTAACCTTCTCCTTGTTCAGCCTGGTGAGTGGAACATCCGTGTGCTTTACTATAGAGTCTCCTATTACTAGCGTGTTAGGTATGGTGTTTTGTCTTAAGGGCTGTTGTGAGGCACACTGCTGAGGTGAATTATGTGTTTTCTGGATTGTGTTTGGGGGTGCAGGTTGCTTGCTTGTCTGCTTTGGAGGGCACTATTTCTTTTTCAGTGCTAGTGCCTCCGAATATGTTTTTGTGTATTTATGCATATGTTTTGCCGGTGCTTGTTTTGTAGATTCATGTGTGACAGGTGGTGTGATGCAAGTATGTCCCTTATCCTCTTGACTGTCTGTTACAGTCATGGGTTGAGAGTGCTTAGCCTCCAGTCTGGCTGTGTATTTGCATCTCTCACAAGTGTTTGTGTCTAGAGGTAAGAGGAGAGGGTTGTCTGAATACATGAGGCAGTTGTGACATTGCCTCAGGATGCCCAATTCCACCAGATGAACTGGAGAGTACAGCTGAAGCTGACCTCTGGACATGCTTTGAAGAGTAAATTGAACTTAAGTCCTGTGGATGATCGGGGGTCTTATGCTATATTATAATAGTGCTGTCTAGGAAATTTGGAGAATAATAGTGCTGTCTAGGAGATTAGGACAAGTTCTGATTTCTGTTTTTAAGTGCTGCAATAAGAGCAGCTGATCTGAAGCACTTGAGTTGAGGCTTGCCTAGTTCTAAGGGAAAATTTACAGCGCAGACTTTGTGGGGCCGGGAATAGTATACCCCAACTAACTGGCACTGCCCGACGCTACTCTGTGTGCAAGACTGCGCAAAAAGAGAGTTGCAGGGTTTTTCCTCTAGATAAGTGAGGAAAGTGAGTACAAGAGCTGTTTTTCTCTAAGCAAGTGAGAAAAGTAAGTACAAAAAATGTTTTCCTCTAGATAATGAGGAAGATAGAGTGCTATAGTAATTAGTAGGTTATTTAGTGCTTACAAGTTCTGAACAAGTGCTGAACATGAACAAGCAAATTTAAGTGCTAAAACTAAGAATCTGTATCAGCACTAGATGAGTTACAGGACAGAAACAAGTGCAAATACAGGCTTTCAAATCAGAAAGTTGAGAGAGATGGAAGAGATTGCCCAAATTGCCAATAACTACAAATTCTGGGCCAGAACCACTACTTATGTGTTAGACAGGTTACCTAGTGCTTATCACTCCCACTGATAAGCTAGAAGGCTTCCCTCCAACACAGAAAGGCTTGGGGGACTCAGAAGCTTACATACAGTCCTGGATACAGCAAATCTGTATCTGGAACACTAGTTACAGCAAAGGTAGGAAACAGGCTTACAGTTTTTTTTTTTTTTTACAGAAAAGTAGCAAAAACAGTAGTAAAAAAACAATTCACATGCAGTACAAGCTAGCACGCTTGAGTATGCAGCAATATTATACCAAACACAGTTTAAAAATGCAATTAAATTAAAAAGGACTAAAAGCAAGTGCAGAAAGAGTTTATTAGGTAGAATGTGGTAAAGAGATGGGACGAGGGGAGTGTCCCAGATCAAATCTACAGTGGGGCAGGCAACTGCAAAAGCCACCAAATTTAAACTACAAACCAAAAATAAGGAGGGTGGGTGGGACAAAACAGTTTCAACAGAGATCTAAGCAAAAACTAACAGTACAAACTTTAAAACCAAAAAAATATTCTCAGCTCTGTATATTTGCCAATCAGTCTCTCCGAACAGTGAGACAACAGTTTCAACACAGATCTAAGCAACAATTAAACTCTATAACCAAAAAAATATATACTCAGCTCTGTATAATTGCAGATAATATGTAAGGCAGTCTCTCAGAACACAGGTTTCAGCAATTTTAATGCAGCTGTTACTATGCCAACTGAAGACACAGCAGAAAATGGGGGTGGGGTGGGGAAAACAGTTTCAACAGAGATCTAAACAAAAACTAACAGTACAAACTTTAAAACCAAAAAAATATTCTCAGCTCTGTATATTTGCCGATCAGTCTCTCAGAACAGTGAGACAACAGTTTCAACACAGATCTAAGCAACAATTAAACTCTATAACCAAAAAATATATATACTCAGCTCTGTATAATTGCAGATAATATGTAAGGCAGTCTCCCAGAACACAGGTTCCAGCAATTTGAATGCAGCTGTTACTATGCCAACTGAAGACACAGCAGAAAATGGGGGTGGGGTGCGGAAAGCAGTTTCAACAGAGATCGAAGCAAAAACTAACAGTACAAACTTTAAAACCAAAAAAAATGTTCTCAGCTCTGTATATTTGCCGATCAGTCTCTCAGAACAGTGAGACAACAGTTTCAACACAGATCTAAGCAACAATTAAACTCTATAACCAAAAAATATATACTCAGCTCTGTATAATTGCAGATAATATGTAAGGCAGTCTCTCAGAACACAGGTTCCAGCAATTTGAATGCAGCTGTTACTATGCCAACTGAAGACACAGCAGAAAATGGGGGTGGGGTGGGGAAAACAGTTTCAACAGAGATCTAAGCAAACTTTAAAACCAAAAAAATATTTTCAGCTCTGTATATTTGCCGATCAGTCTCTCAGAACAGTGAGACAACAGTTTCAACACAGATCTAAGCAACAATTAAACTCTATAACCAAAAAAATATACTCAGCTCTGTATAATTGCAGATAATATGTAAGGCAGTCTCTAAGAACACAGGTTCCAGCAATTTGAATGCAGCTGTTACTATGCCAACTGAAGACACAGCAGAAAATGGGGGTGGGGTGGGGAAAACAGTTTCAACAGAGATCTAAGCAAAAACTAACAGTACAAACTTTAACACCAAAAAAATTTTCAGCTTTGTATATTTGCCGATCAGTCTCTCAGAACAGTGAGACAACAGTTTCAACACAGATCTAAGCAACAATTAAACTCTATAACCAAAAAAATATACTCAGCTCTGTATAATTGCAGATAATATGTAAGGCAGTCTTATCTTATCGAACACTGAGTGCCTTGCAAATCGGTGAACTTCTTCTTACTGACAATTTTGTGTAAACAGAAAGTTTTAGTCTAAGACTTTATCAGTTTTCAATCACCTGTAGCTAGCAATTATGCCCCTTTCTTGCATGGAATGAGATTATTTTGAACATCAAGCAGATTATACAGTTTCAGTAAAGCAACATTATACAACAGTACCTTCACTGTATTATTAGAAGTGCATCTGTGTACAAAGAAAATAACACAATATACATATGCTTTTTTGTGGTATCTCCACATCTTGGTATTTAACAATTCAGTTTGTTTAATACTCATTTGTTATCAGTTAATCCTTTTAGCAAGCATCTGTTACCAATATGCCAAATTTTTGGAAACTGCAACGTTCATCATATTTTTAGTAGGTGAGAATCATTAGGTTTCTCGGACCTGATGTGGCATTCAAGCTGATAATACATAAATAGGAAGGTGCAGGGAACACTGATCCCTGCACAAAGAGGGTGTTGTCCCTAATGTTCTTGATGTGGTTTTTGTAGAGGTAGACATTTTTTTATTTCATGGGTGTTGGTGAAAGTACAACAGTATCTAAAGTGCACAGTATAACAGTATGCCATTAAGGAGAGATTACTGTATCTGTGAATTATAACCTTTGGGTTTACACATTTTATGTGCTTTCCCAACTAGGGTTTCATCAGCTGTGCTAGCATCCCTATAAAGGCCTGTGCTACTGTCAAATGAACATTTAATATAACCTTGGTTGATGTGTGAGGCATTTATATACAGCTAATGTTGTTATAACCTTCTGCATTTCTTCAAGTCATTTCTGACCCTCAAAGGAGGCTTGGTTGTAGTAAGATATTGTCCTATATATAAGAAATGTATTATTGTTATAAAAATGTAACTGTTATCATGAAACTTTGCAAAACTTTGCTATGTAGAAAAAAGAAAGGAAATTAGCTTTACAATTATAGTGTTTGGTTCTCAAGGATCCGTTGTGCTTTACATAACTATATCCACCATATAAGGAAGTATCACTGTAACAGTAA
The DNA here is from genome assembly GCF_019279795.1 of Protopterus annectens. Classification (NCBI taxonomy): domain Eukaryota; kingdom Metazoa; phylum Chordata; order Ceratodontiformes; family Protopteridae; genus Protopterus; species Protopterus annectens. The sequence goes on from NC_056741.1 coordinate 1,339,098,482, forward strand.
ATCATAACATTCAGGTAGAATCCCAAACAGAACATGATTATTTGTAGAACTGGATACTTGCAGCATCCACTGCAGCACAGCCATCTTAAAACCTGTATGATCTCTAGAATGCGCTTCGTATTTGTAGTGGTTTGTGATGGTGTGGATAATAGTCCATGTAGCAGGTTCTGAAATTTGCTACACAGAAATATTTCTGAAATATACTGTTAGTGCAGCTGCTACCCTAGGAGAGTGAGCAAGACGACTTGTCAGAATTGTGAGGATGTGAATTTTGAGTTTCCACAATTTCAGCAGCCAACAGATTTCTAGTGTATTTTATATAAGGGGTTCTTCTTCACTGGACCTCTAGCCCTTTCTGAGGGCTTCATCTCCATGTATCATAGCACTATATATACCATCTTCAGGCTCACTACATTTCAGGGTAAGAGAGAAAACACACTTGAAAAATAAAACTTTCCAACATTTTTAGGATTCAGTATTTGTGTTCTCACTATTTTGAGGGTGACCCACCTGCCTTGATTCTTTTTTTGCGTAGGTTTAGTAAACTTGTCCTAACACAAGGCCATTGAATGGACTAACTATTTAGACAGGCTTTTAAATGAGTGCTAGAGCTTCTTTCCATTCTTTGGAAGTAACAAAATGCTGATTGTTTTTTCTAAATTCATTAATTCTTCTACTCTAATATCTGAGATTTCTGTGGACATCCAGCAAAAGCAAGCAATGCTCTCAATAATTATGACAAAATAGTGGCTATTGTAAAAAAAAAACTGACTGAGAATATTTGCTGTTAAAACTTTAAGCATGAGAGACTAATTTGTCTTCAATTGTATCATTGTATTATGGAATAACAAGTGAGATGGCCTAACATGCGAACTTGTAACTCTGAAATCCTTGTACTAGATGGTCCACCACCCAGATAAAAATGCTTATCTCAGTCAGATCCATGGCACAGAGGGATGTAGCCTGTTTGATACAGATGATCTGAGAGTGAGTAGCTATACAGGCAATGGAAGAGCCAACATGGTGGTGTGGCAGTGAGTGGCTAATGCAGGCTTGCTCATCCTGAGGCAAAGGGATGCGTATGACATGTTGAAATGTCTGCAACTTGTGGGGAAAGAGCGGAAGGGAGAAAGAAGTGCACAGCTTGCAGTACATATATCGGGAATATACACTTGGCTTCAAACAGACACATCTGAGTGATTGCACATTCAATGTGGAAGGCATAGCAGGCCCTTTCATTCTGTTACATGGCAATCACAGGATCGGGGGTTAAGGGTAGAAAACAGAAACATACCTCATAATGTTCTGGATGATGGCCATGAGTGTCTCTTACCCTAGTGATCAGGAATGCTTATATATGGTCTCAGTAGGAGCATGATAGATGTTAGGCATGGGGCTAGAACAAAAGTATAAAGAAATTAATACAAAAGACAAAATGCTTTCCATGAAAGGTATTTTAATTATGCTGTCTCTACTGATACAAAGGGAGGTAAAGTCAGTTTATTCAACATATTCAAAATAAAGATCAACTTCCAAAGAAATGGGTATGCCTCTATGGTAGTCTTCAGTGAAGAATGCCTTTAAGGAAGACTTAACCGGTACTTGCAATGTAATCTTTGAAAAGGATGGCAGACAAGAGAAATTATTGAGACACAGACCTTGATTGATGAATAAGCCTGGTTTGAATTAAATATAAGACAATGGTCCAATAAACATGTCCAGGTGCGATGAAAAGGCTCTAGATTTTGCAATACAGCTCAGTAAACAAACGTCTTTTCACCTTTGAATGTAAGATTTTTTTAAAGATCTCTTTGCTTTCTTCAAGATATTTAAAATTTGAATAGAAAATTATTTACTACTAGGAATCAAAACTCTTATCATTTAACTTATACAGCAAGAGTTTTGAGAGTGGGATTTAATACCGTAAGAACATGTGTAGAGGTAATGGTCATAGTGGAAGGAGAATAATGCTCATTACCAGAAAATTTCATAGTTGTCTTGGCTATGAGTGAGCTATATGGTTTAGAATGGCCTTGCCTTCTTTTGCTGTGAGTAGTCTGTGAATCAATGGAAAGGGAGGAAAGGCATGCATTAAAGTTTGGTTCAAAGAAAGAAGGAGGTATATCTCTTGCAAAATTTCTGAAAAATGTAGGGAAAAGGTTTTAATCAGATTGTGATGTATGCAATTACATCCACTTTTCAGAGATCCCACATATGTTCAATGGCTTGAACATATGTGGATCCAATTTCAGATCATATACTAAAGCTGTCTTTCTTCTTAATGCATCTGCTAACTGATGTTAGAAACTTGGGATGGGGATTGCTGAGAGATAAGCGCAGATTTATAATGCCCTCTCCTAGATTCAAATTGTCTCCTTCTATTTTTTTATATACAACATTTTGGTGCTGTTTCTGTCTCAATGTAAAGGTGTTTTGGTTGAAAAGTTGTCCTGAAAAGCTGACAGCACTCTTTAGGCAGAAGTTTGAAGAGAAGTAATTCTGATGAAGTCAATTGACAAAATCAATCATTATATTGCTGTACAGCAATAATTCTAAAAAAACAAGTACTGATTTCTGAGTCTACTTTTGAAAGAAGAGGTTTACCCATACAGCAAGAAACAATAAAGGAAAGTTTTTTTTTTTTTTTATCTTTTAAGACTTTGACTATCATCTCTGTGTATCATTAAATAGTTAGTCCTGCCAGAACTCAGTTGCAGGGTGGTTGACAGAGGGCCTCTTTCAAATGAGTCTACATCCTTTTTGAAAATGGGGACCTCCACATCAGTTTGTCAGGCCAGAAGTACAGTGGATATAAAAAGTGTACACACCCCTGTTAAAATGTCAGGTTTTTGTAAAATAAAAAACGAGGCCACAATAAATAATTTCAAAACTTTTCCCACCCTTAATGTAACCTATAACCTTTACAATTCAATTGAAAAACAAAGAAATCTGTTAGGGGAAAAATATATAAAAAAAAAAAACATACAATAAGCTGGTTGCATAAGTGTGCACACCCTTAAACTAATGCTTTGTTGAAGCACAGGGATGAACTTTGTTTTATGTGAATTAGGAGTCTGTTCCACAGCAGAAGTATCCTCCTCTAAATATACCTGTCCCTCCAAACCATTCTGCCGATGTTGCAGAAGATATTTAGATCCCTAGACTGAGTATTTCTGATGGAATGTGATGCACTGATGTGCAGTAAATCCATCAGCAATGGGTCGGAGGATGCCTTATATGCCAAACACAGGTTACCTTTTAGCAGTCTGTAGAATTTTGAGTCTAGGTTTATAGGCTCGTAGGAGATTACTAGGCTAATGGCTTAAGAGCCCTTACAAGTATCCAGATTTTTGATACCTAAGGGCTAGAGAATGGCTTAGGTTTGTGCCTATGCTTTGGGGTATTTTACAGACTGCCCCTGCCCGTAAGGGACAAAGGTACCACCCCAGGAGTGAATTTATGATTCCCCATCCACTGATCCAAATTGTATTTGAAGAGGGTCAGGGAAGGCCTCTGCTTCACACGAATAGGTAGTCTGTTCCAGAGAAGGGGTAATCTCTGAGACAAACATCTCTCCTTCCAACATGTTTTCTTCATGCCACAGGCCAGGTTTGGATCCTTGGATTGGGTAATCCTTATGCTATTTGTTTTGCAAATGTGTAACAGTTCCCATCAGGACCAATGTTAAGAATGCCTTGCACATTATGCATAGATCACCTCTTAAAAGTCAGTAGGAGACAGAGTAAAGGGATAAGGCTTTTAGGTGACCCTCATAGGAAATGTTGTTTACGCCATGTATTTTTTTGGTAAGGAACATTTGAGGCTGCTTCAAAGGTGCATTGTTCTCAATTATTGGCCTGATGAAGGCCAAGTATAGTGAGAGTATAACCTCCTTGTATCTGGATGCCATGGCTTTACATATAAGCTGTGCTACACAGAAGGACTTCCTTACCACATTGGACACACAGCGATCAAAGTTCAGGTTATTGTCTATCTGTGCATCTAGATCTCTCATCACTGAGTCCATTCTTAGGGGTGTGCTATCAATGTCATTATTTGCAGGGGAATTTGACTTCCAAAAGGATATAATTATGCATTTTTCGCATTTAGTTTTAGGCTATGGCTCTGACATCAATTATTTGTCTGAGTCAGATCTTACTGAAGGATATCTACATCATTGGGGGATTCAGTGATTGCCTCCAACTTGCAGTCATCAGCGAACTTAGTCGGTGACTTCAGAGAAGTATATTCTGAACAGGAGTGATCTTTTGAGTAGGTCCATGTAGGACATATTGTTTAGGCCTTGTATCCTTTTAGTAAGATATCTGTGAGAGCGTTCTATGTGTTGCATGTGTCTAGACAGATACATGCCAAAAAGGTCATTATAGTCAGTGACTGGTCTAATGAGAGTTGAGTAATGGGGGACAGTGGCATCAATAAATCTAGATACAATCACTTTGTTTATAAGCTATACAATAAAGAAGGAATTTCTTACAACAATAGATACATGTTGGTCAAACGTTAGGTCACTGTACACATAAGTTCCCAAATACCGCACAAATGGGTCAGCACTTAGGGGTGTATTGTCAATGTAGTATTTTCCTGGGGTAGATAACTTCCCAAATGATTTAATAATGCATTTTTTGATATTTAGTTTCAAACCATGATTTTGACATCAGTTATTTATTTGAGTCAAACCTTCCTGCAGGATGGCGAATTCATTTAAGGATTTAATGACTGCTCCTAGCTTGCAGTCATCTGCAAATTTAGTTAGCCAGAGCCTTTTGGTATTGGCTTTTACATCAGAAAAGTAGATGCCAAACAGGAGAGGTCCCAACACAGGGGAACTCCACTGGTGACTGTTTGTTTGTGGAAGTAACTTCCCCTATTTTGGTTGTTTGCATCCTATCTGTGAGCCAGTTGGCAATCCAAAGGATGCCATAGGGGTTTATTTCCAGTTATTTAGCTTTTCTACTATGCCTGAGTGGGGGAATTGTGTCAAAAGCTTTGGCCAAGTTGAGCTGTGTGGTGTGTCCCATTTTGTTTTCATCCATTGTTTTGGTGACCTTTTCAAAAAAATTCATCAGGTTGAGGAAGCATGACCTGCCCTCAACAAATCCAAACTGAGATGGGCCCAGTGTTTGGAGGTTCCCTATGTTCTGATTAATTAATTCCATGATAAGTCATTCCATGGCTTTGCATATGAGGCTGGTCAGATTTATGGGTCTGTAAACGCCCGGATCTGTGGGAGGTCCTGTCTTATGTAGGGGAATGACTGTAGCTGTTCTCCATTCTCTTGGTACAAAACTGTATGGAGGATGCTACTAAAGAGTGTTGTTAGGGGTGTCACTAGATTGTGCTTCATGCTATTTAAGATGCATCCAGGGATTTTGTCAGGACCCATCAATGCAGCATTTCTAGCTTTTGATAGCACTTTTAGGACTTGGTCTTGTGTGATAGCTGGAGGTGAGTGAGTTTCAAGTATATCTTTATTGACAGATGGTGGGGAGAGAAGGGTAAAAAGTTAGAGATAATTTTATTGGTCAGTAGGTTTGCTATAGCGTCAGTCTAATGTAGCTAACCTTCTTCATAATCAGCTCAGTGCATTTCTGCATTGTGCTTTTGAGATTACAAACATAACTAAAAAATGCCTTGTGATTGTCTTTGGCTTGGGTAGCTATTTTAGCCTCAAACTTGGCTTTGGTGGATTTTATTAAGCTCCTGAGTTGTTTGTTTATTTCATTGACAAGGACTCTAACATTCTGAGAATTACTCTTCTTACTTTTGGTCAAAATTATTTTCATTTTATTATAACTCTTGTTGATATTTTGGTTTCATCATGTGGGTTTGTTTCTGGGGTTTGCCCTGCACTTGTTCCTACAGGGTACTGCTGTATTCATGCAGCTGTGTACCTACTGGTATAGTGTGGTGTTGTACATTACTGTGTATTCAGTGGTGTTAACTGGGTTTGGTGGGGATTTGAAGCTTGCCAGTGTATCACTTAGGCGTAGGTAGTTTGTCTTAAAGAAATTTCTAAAGGTTCCTTGGTTGGAAGGGATTTCTGGTTTCAGTTTTATTTCAAAAGAGAGTTCAAATATATATTTATTTAACCATTTAACAATAAAAAATGAATAACCAGGATTAAGTGCTTTCATCTCTCTTGGGAGACTTCATCAGAATGACAAGTATCCAGTTTTCCTTCCCTTTATGGGAATGGTACCCAGGGAGCATCTGAGGGGGCAGGCAATGGAATTATTAATAGAGGCGAGCATGAAGCAGACAGGTAAATGAACGAGTGGAGTTATTGTGCTGGCATGGAATTCCTGGAAGTAAGAGCAATACAAAAATGAACAATGGTTGGCGATATAAATGCAATCGAACATTTGACTGTACAAAATTATAGAAACCATGTTAAAGGTACTGTGCATAACAATTTTACTACTTTTGCAGGGGATAATGTCAGCTTTGTGACTATAGCAGCTGGTAACTGGCAGAACCAGCATGTGAATGGACATAATAATATTGTAAACCCTGTTAGAGACAATCTTGGTAACCATTTTATTTTTAATGAATAGGGGCAAAGACCATTTCCTTTTATAGAAGCTAAACAAGCTCACTCATTTAATGATGGGTTAGATACCTTCAACCTAAAAGAACTTATTAATGACTTGGAAAATAAGCTTTCTAAGGTTAGGTGGTTGCAGTCGGATAATTCTTATTTAAAAGAATGTTTACAAAGGAGAATTATACCCCAAGGGTTAAGAGTTTTTTTAAATTTTCAAATGGTCTTAACAGTTCACATACCATATATGTAGAATTTTTAAAGAAATTTGATCAACATAGGTTTGAGATTATGGAATTTATAATAAAATGGAACGATAGGGTGATTAATTATCTGCTTATTGATGTTGAAACACTTAATTTTATTTAGAATGATTTAGTTTTTGAACAGTGCAGTACTTTTTTAATGTGTTTCCAGGATTGATAAAAAATGTGATGCAAATTTTAAGAGAAAGTGTAAGAAGCTTCACCAGGACAGTGAACAATATAAAAATAAAAAGCATATCCTGATTTGGTTATGAACCCATGTTTTTTAGACAATGATTATGGAAACAATAACAGTGAGAATGTGCTTAATAATGGAAGGGGCTATAGGGAGAGAGAGTATTGGAACTTTGGAGGGTTGGATGTGGACGAATAATCTACCGATATATATATAATCAAATGAATGACAATCTGAATTTTCCACCTCTAAGGAGATCCAAGATGTTAGTGAACCAGAGACACAGAGCCCTACAATGGGTATATAAAAAAGTTATTCAAAAGCCCACTGAATTGATGACAAAGGAATGTGGGCCCCAGAGGCAGTTATACCATGAACCTCAGAAGGGAATAGTAGAATGTAGTTAAGGAGGAATTCTTTTAACCAGGAAGGGTTTTAACATATTTAATTATAGTCATTTAACTATTACTTTTGACTTTTTTTAGTCTTTTTGAAAAATGTTTTATATTTATATCAGCCAGACAAGCTGATAAAGCAGATACAATGTTGGGATTTAAATTATATGTAAGAAAACTAAATTTGGCAGTATTTTTTTATAAGGATGATAGAATGACAAACCACAGAGGTAATGAAAACAAATTTGGAAGGAAGAGGATTTTTAACTCCCCTTTACATCCTTCATTGGTGGCATTTGAGAAGGCAGTTATGGAAGATATTTACAAGTTGTTTGAAAGTAACAATACATAAAAAAAGAAGATTTAACTTAAGGAAGAAAGAATCTGAATTATTAAATAACCTTACGAAGGACAACTCAGTTAGAATTATGAAATCAGACAAGGGTGGGGGAGTAGTGATTTGTGATACCACTGATTATGTCAATAGCATGACAAATATTTTACATAATTCTGAGCGCGCACACTTCAGACATATATCTGAATGTAGTAAATAAAATGAAACTCATCTGCAGCTGACAGAAAGATAGGTACAAGTAGAGTCTGAAGAGGGATCTAGCACATTTGAATAATTAGGAAAAATGTTGGCAGCTTAATGGAAAGAAATAAGATATTCTGCATTGGGTCACAGCAACTACCAAAGTGCATTATCAGCTGGGTGGAGAGAGAATAAAAGGTTTCTGAGCAACTAAGCTTATCTATAGCTTGTGTTATTTGAGCAAAATAGGGAAGCTGTACCAGAAGCAAACTCTGTATTCTAAGATATTCTGATTCAGTAAGTATTAATACCATTGTAGCAGGTAATAGTAAGCCAAACCTACAGTACTGAGTGTAGTTTTGGAGAACATTCATTCAAGGAGATGGTTATTAGATTGCTGTAAGTAGGTCAAATAATTGTTACTTAAAGGGAGTGTGGGACAGGAGAAGGGTATGCTAAGACACAGACTCTTGACATACTTCTCACATTGTAAAAGAAGAGGTAGAGGACATATGAAATGAATGCAGAAGGTTATGTCATTTAACTGTAATAAGATTATCCTGAATAGTTAGATGGGGAACAGGGCACAGACATCATAAAAAGGTGTTACTTCTTTGTAGATCTGGAGATGCATTTCATGGCCATTGCCCCATGGAATTCACTTCTGGAATAACTAGTGGAAAAAGAATCCACTGGGATACTTAGAAAAGTATGTTTTGGACAGAAAACAGGAAAGGGTAGGGAAACAAGGGAGGTATATTGTTAACAGATTCTATGGTCAGACTAGACAGGCTGTATCTTTCCATAGTCAGTGAGAATGTGAGCAGTAGAAGGAGAGGTCTGATTGGGAGAAGCATCTTCAGTTCTGATGTCCTATTCAGTGATTCATATTGGGAGTGAATAAGTCAGAGGATGACCCAGTATGGCAGTGATGGGTCACTTCCCCAAACAGCTTGTTGTATGGAAACCGCCAGTACTGTTGTTTATATGCTTCCCCATTATCTACTGACTACAAGCTCCTCTCCAGTCACCCTGAGAAGCTACCATATAGGCAGTCATGAAGGGATGTTTGGATTTGCACTTCTATTACTTTTCTAAGTCATACACATCAGGAAACTATCCTATTGGTCTGAGGGTTTGGTTTCACTCATCCCTGACTAGGATCACTCACAATTAAGAGCAGACTCTAAATGTCCCCAAGCTGGAGTACTACATATCCATGCTGTCAGGAGGAAGGCTTTTCTGTGTAATATTATCCCTGTCCCTCATAGATGTGGTGTGCATATTGGCAAAAGGGGGCAAACTGTTCTTGTGACACCTAAGTGTGGCACTCACCATCAACAACCAACTACAATGTTGCGCACTGATTGGTGTCCTCATACATACAACATGACCTGCCTGTGGTTAAATTTATGTAAAAGTTGTTAAAATAGGACACAGTTTTCTCTAGTGGGAGTTGCATTAGTGGGCCCAGTAATATCTCTTTAAACTGCCTATGCAAACGGTGCAGAGAAGTTTTTGTGTTTAACCCAGCTGAAATGTTGACCATGAGTTACTCCAGTGCACCGGCGGTTTTCAAATAAAGGATGATGGTCATACTGAGAGTCTGAAATTATTTCTGCATGTGAGATGTTGTTAGGACATGGGGTTATAACCATTCAAGGATGTCATATTTGCCCAATAACTGTATCTATCCTTGTTATAATTAAAATATAGTGGAAGAGGCTGTAAAGATGTATACGGGTGTGTAAGTGTAAGTTTGTGGACTGACGTTAACAATGAAGTTGCTTAGTAGTTTTTATGCAATCCAGTACAAGGCCAGCTAGGGAGTATAAAACACTTGGTTGAATGCCCATTAGATTGCATCCCAAATTACTGAATTGAGATGGTTGAAAGCTTATTTTGCTGAAAAAACTTTTAATCAAATTACAAGTAATTAAATCATAAATTGAAAAGCACACATGGGAATATGTTTCAAACATAATGCATTCCCCATGTGAAGGTTTTTTTTAATATACTAGCTACATGGCTGCAAAAGCTGTGTAGAGAAAACTGAAAATACTGCACACAGTGAATCACTGTCAGTGTGCAGATAGAAACCACAACAGCAGTGGTTATGTGTGGTTAACTCCATTCACCAGATAATACTACTGCATATATTTCTACATGTTCTACTTCTGTATTACAGAACTAGGTCTATCAATGCCACATTCTTCTTTTTCTCGGGGGGATCACTTTTTTCCCCACATCCATCACTGGGTGTATCAGCTTCTCATGTGCCCCCCAGACTTCTTTCAATGTAGATGGGGCCAACACAGTTCCTAGGGGTGTCCTAGGGGTCTAGCCATTCCATCCAGACAGGGGTATTTACTTTAATGGCCTACTCTTTTCCTTCTCCCCTCAACATGGTGTCCATTATTGCATTCAAAGAACGGACAATCCAGGAGATGTGAATTGTATTGCCTCACCTCCATGTAACAGCTCAGCCATGTCTATCACCCTTTTAACCCTCTTCAGACCACATCATCTCATTATGATGTCTCCAGCCTCCCCCAGGGATCATCTCACAGAATGCTCATGGAACCACCAACCTTCATGCCAGGCATGCCCATTTCTCCTCATCTTACTATGAGATATAAGATAACTGTATCACAGTCATTTCAAAATAACCTTTGTAACAGGTCATGAGATGCAAGATGAATCTTTTACAACCATTTCAATAGTATCTGTGTTATTAGTTATTTAATTGTTATCTCAGTAAGAAATTATGCAATTGCATACAGGTCATGGCTGAAAAGGGTCCATGGACATGTTTATTACATGAGCATCAGAGGAAAAATAACTAAAATGAATAAATAAATTGATCCTGGACCTAGTATAATGTATTCTAGACTAGTGAGCATAATGACCAATAAATGCTCTGGGCCCTGAACACAGGTCTACGAAACTTAAGTCCTTACAAAAAAGAAGCAATAGGGATATTTTTCTATGACCTTCAATAGCAGCAGTTTCTCTTGGTGATGTAGTACAATTAAATCACCCACTAAAAAGTCTTCACCTCATACAAAATATAGCGCACTACTAAAGATCTTGTAGTACATGGTGTGGTCAAAGCCAACACAGGAGAGTGTTGGGAAGCTGTTAAGCACCTCATTCAGACTTTTTTTTAAAGAGCCTAAATGATGTATGAAGTGTTCAACAAAGATGATCTTCTGTGGCACGACTCTTCTGTGGCATGACTCTTCTGTGGTGGCTGCTCTCCATGTGGCAGTGGGAAGTATGTTATAGCTTTGAAAGCTGGAACACACTTAGTACTACTACAGTTTGGACTCCCAACTTCTGTAGTACAAGGAAGCAGGTAAAGCTCCATGCACTACAAAGATTTATGATTGTGTCTATTCAATCATAACCAATGCTGTTATGTGTTCTTGACATGTATGTTAAGAGTCACCTCTCCAGCTTTGCTCTTGAGGGGAATTTCTTCATTTCCATGTCTTGTACACATAACGTCCTGGCTATGACTGAAGACTTGATCATAATCACCTGTATTCTGCTCCTTTACCTCAAAATCTGGATGTAATTAAGAAGAAAGATTTGCAGTATGCTGACCTTCAATGTAATCTAAAGCCTGTGAGATATCATCCATTGTTAATTTCCATGGTTTCTTTAACCATTAGGTCCAAAATCCTCTAAGTATGATAGCCCTCTGTGCTTTTTAACCAGTGCATAATCTTATGCTCACTTCAGCATGTAACCTACCCAGGATAATTTTGAATACTTTGACATGATTACAAATATCTCATGATATAATGAATTGCAGGTTGCATTACTCGTAAGTGTTTATAGGTTCATAGGTAGGTGCTAGGCTATCGGCCCAAGGGCCTACGTAAGCCTAGCCAGCAAGGTTCCATAGCTTATGCCAACCAAGAAAGTTATTTTCCTGTGCCACTGTCCAGCAGAGAAACAAGTGATCCCCAGGGTGTATTTCCTATTTCCCATCCACTCATCAAGATTTTTCTTGAAGAGTGCTAATGAAGAACTTTGCTTGACATAGATGGGTAGCTTGTTCCAGAGTATAGGACGTCTCTGGGACAGCAATCTATCCCTCCAGCATGTCCTGTTTATTGTGGTGACAAGGTTTAGGTCCCTAGAGCGTGTAGCTCAGAGGGATTGGGATTTCTTTAGGTGTCCAACAGTTCTGGGTTTGACATAGCTTTATATGATAGACAGAGATCACTTTGGAGTAGGTGATATGCTATGGAGTAAAGCTGGAGTTTTTTGAGACTGTCAGTGTAGGGCATTTGTTTGTGGCCAGTAATCCTCTTTGTGAGGTACTTCTGTGGCCTTTCCAGCTGCTGCAGATGTCTTTTGAGGTACATTCCAAAAGGGGCATTGTACTCTATAATGGATCTAATGAGTGACGAGTAGAGGGGAACAATGACCTATTTTTTCCTGGATGAGAACCCTTTTATGATGAGGTGAGATTATAATAACAAAAAATATACAACTAGAAAAAGATTTCCAGATACAAAATCCTTATCACATTACACTCTGACATTTTGACTACATACCCTCAATGAAGAATAGAAACAGTAGAAAAAATAACTGTTATAAAAGAACATCAGTTAAAATAACACCAATAAAAAGGAAAAATAATTTCATTACTCACGTGATTTCCTATCTGTTCACCAAATGCTTCCAATTACTTCTAATTAATTTATCCATTCACCCTTATTGCTCCTTGATATTAAATGTACTCTATTTTCCAAACCAAACGTTTTCTAAAACTTTAGTTTTTAAACATGTTTTTCACTATTATGTCACTTTAAAGAGCATAACCATGTTGCTGTCTATTAGTCTCTTCTTTATCATGTTTTATGTCCTTGATATGTTATTTCATTTGAACATTGAACTTTATAATAGTGTCAGCAACACAAAAAAGTCTGCAGAGGAATGATAGGGCATAAACTACTGTGTCATTATTGCAATCAAATCTTTGAACTACCTCAAATTTGTGTGTATTAATTTCACTGAATGTCATACAGATGACATCACAGACACACATTGCAATTACTGAAGGGGTTGGGGGTTGGTATAATAGACACAAGGTACAGGGTTTGATTCTCACCTTTGAAAAGGAAATTGGCTAGGCTGAAAATGACCCACAAAGACAGCTAGCCTAGTACTTGCCTATGAACCTATAAGTACCCCCTGTTCTGTTCCATGTCTTTACTCATTGTTAGACTAGGTCTTACAAAAGTATTGTGTAAAAAAAACTGATACATTTCTTGTTCTCTTGTATAAGACTTGTGGGCATTTACCCAATGTTTTACTTAAAAACCCATTTTTAAAGAACATGTTCAAATTCCTTTTAACAGAAGGACTAACTAGAGCAAAAGAAAAGCATCTATATCCACTCAACTAAATCAACACTAACTTTGTTTTCTACTCATTTTAATAAATATAAGTAAAAATGCATTACCAGACTGGAATGAAACATCCCATGTTAGTAGCCATCATGGCAAACTATGAGAAGGTGTGAGACACGTGAATAGCCATCAAAGAATTCAATTGATTCACTATGATAGTGGTATCCTGTAGGTCTTGATTACAACCAGGATTACTCATGCATCACTAATGGCAAATTCCTAGGCAAACTTAATGCTGAGTATAACTAATAATTAAAATTATGACACCATGATATTTTGCTAGCTTATTGAAACAGCTCAAAACCCAAGAAGTGACTTATTATGGTAACTGGCCCAGAATATATATATATATATATATATATATATATATATATATATATATATATATATATATATATATATATATATATAGGAAATCCTTTAATTTAGTACTGTAAATCCTGGTATCTTCACTTTCTCTATAGGAAACTGTGTGGTTTATCAGAACTTGCAGAGAGATTTAAAATGTATTTGTCAATGTACCATTGTACCTTGTCATGGCTAAAAACAGGTCCAAGGACCAGTCCACCTAACTGGTTAACAAATATAAATAAATAATAATAAATGCAAATAAAGTATATTGAAACACAGCTTTAGTTATGGAGAAGGGCTGCCTCTCCATTCCAGTAGACAATTTGATTCACCATAGAGATAATTTGATATTTAAAGTAGTGATTTAGTAAATTTAATCAGATTTACATTCTGTCTCTTTCAACAATTGTTATTTGTTCAAAACAGCAGCCATCTGTACTGCTAACAAGCAGTGCCCAAAAGAACTATTAAACTTTCTGGAAAATCACTGAATCTGTTACACTCAAATCCAGAATTGTTTAATTTTACAGAAAATCCTTTCATTAACACCATGGCACTGCACTGTACTGTTAAGTAATCAGAATCAGTTAAACTGAATAGCCTTCAACCCAAAAAATCACTGAAAACAAAGTCCAAGCCAACAAGAATTTATTAACAATGATAAAGTTTCCAAACACAGTTCACCATTATTTATTAACAATGATAAGGTTTCCAAACACAGTTCACCATTGACCTAGGTTTCGTCCCAAAACTCGGACTTCTTCAGCTTCCTTCCTGAAGAAGTCCGAGTTTTGGGACGAAACCTAGGTCAATGGTGAACTGTGTTTGGAAACCTTATCGTTGTTAATAAATAATGGTGAACTGTGTTTGGAAACCTTATCATTGTTAATAAATTCTTGTTGGCTTGGACTTCGTTTTCAGTGATTTTTTGGTTTGTGGTTCATTGGTTCTAGGTAAACTGAATAGCCTTACTCCAGCCTTTTGCATAAAACCCTACAATAGTTAAAACTGTAATGACTGTAACATCATGCCACTATGTCTGGTGGTATTGCTATGATTTGCAACTGGTTTAATTACTGATTTGTTTAATTGTTGATTTGTTTTATTTTAATTTGTTTTCAGGAAACCATTGATTCATTTTGTCAAATTTTGGTAATCAAGATTTGCCCTTGATTGCCTTAGGATATAAATGTAATATCATACACTTTCAAATAAAATCTGCACAATACTATTTCATATTTACTATCATTTTACCAGACTATCCATAGCTGTAATGATCTTAAACTACTATAATGGGCAAGCAAAAAGTAGCAAACCAGACTTAAATTGCTGAAGATATGTTTTATATGGCAATGTGGGTTTAAGAATGCTGTTATCTAGTTTAAAACCTAGTTAAAAATCTGGCCTGGTCATCAGAAAAACATTGAGGGCCACAGAAGTGTTGCCATTTAGAATACGTTTTTCAGACAGCATATTTATTTTATATTCCTCCATTTTTACCTGCAACCAGTCTACCATTCCCAGAGTTATGTAGGTAGACTTACTTCTGGCAAATGTGGTATGCATAGTTATTGTCGGGTGAATTTGCCAAGAATAATCCCATGGTGAGATAAAATATTTTTTGTAATGTGGAATTAACAATCAAGTCAAAATATACTTTGCACCCTCTGTTTGGATCTTTGCTTTCATCCTGATTATCTACAGTAGACATACAAATTACACAAAAAGAATGACTTTGCAGTATTTGAGTTCAGCCAGTACTATAAGCATATACTTTGCAAGACTGCTGATATATTTTTAGGAATGTACATCATTTGTAAAACTGTCTGAAATTAATACAGTTTTCATAATTTTAACTTTGTTGGGCCTACTACTACTACTGAAGACCAAACTGCTCTAAACAGAATTGCAGAGTGACAACTGCACAAATCTGTTTGCTTGAGTACATATACCACGTAAAAATTACCATTGACCTGGCAATTTTTAAGCCTTTTGAGCCAAAACTTCCAATTTGCCATCTATTCATTCCTGCATTAGAATTGTGGCACTACCATTATGCAGTTCACTCCGTAAATACCATTTCACACAATGATTGCAGAATCATCTTTCAGGAGTGCCTTATATTTTATAATGTGGATAAGAAAGTATTTGAATCAGCTAGTACCACAGACTTTTCCTGTGCAAGACTATTGATATACTTTTAGGAATCTACATCATTTCAATAACTATATAACATTAATAAAACTTAATAATTTTAACGTTGCTGGGATTACTACTATTCCTTAAAACCAAATTGCTCTAGGCAGAATTACAGGGCAACAACTGCACATACTAGGAATCAAGCAAAAAAGAAATGTTTATTTATTTTTGTAATTGTACAAAACTAGCTGCTCACTTGCACATAATACATTCAAATGGTGATATGTGAATGACAAAGTAATATCTGTATAATAACAGGCCATCCTTTGAAAACTTCCATGCACTATTCAAACAATTTTCACTATAACACTCCACTGTTGAATGCAAGTGGGATGGAGTGAATGACATATAAAAACCTCCTTTTATCCGGTACCTGGTAGCTCTCTAATCCGAGGTATAAGTATTATTTGCACACTGAGTCACTGGGCAAGATTTACTTAGACAGCAATTAAAAGTGACATTAAATATTTTACACATAATTTTAACATCATCAGGTGCTAAAGACCAATTATTTATTTAACATTACTGACCATGGGTATGAACTTATCATTTAGAGGATAATAGAATATTTCTCTTATAGCAGGTACATACAGACTGCAGTGGAAGTCACAGCAGTGTTTGGCACACCTCTTGACCACAATACATTTTTCTCCACAAGCCACACTAGATACTGGACACATTAAGACACTCTAGCCACTAAATGAATTTGTGTAACAGTCACAGTTTTATCCATCTGTACCACAGAGCTGCCTTCTAACACCCCCATTCTTATACTGAATGGGCCTACCAGTGTGATGCACTATGTTTATAAAGGCTCCTTCCTCCCACATTTTCCACAGTAATTTAAAATCAGGAAAATCTTTTGCTAACATTGCAACAAGTCAGATCAGGGATACAGTCATGGAATGTAACACTTTACTAGTGCTGTCTGAGTTTTCACCTGTTTAAAGGAATACTTTTTTCTGACATCATGAAGGCATATTTCCTTCCTCTTTTTGACTGCTGCTAATTTTATGCTTATATGCTGGGTAAAGCCTGACAAGTGAATTTGTGTTTCCAGTATCTAAAAGAATTTGCACCTCCTCTTCTAAAAATGCAGTACATTATACCAACTTATGTGCTACACAATGATACAGTTTTGACATAATTATTCTAGTTGCATCACACTCCATAGGTACCACCCCATCTAAGGTGCAAAGTTCAGTTTCTACCTTCCTGCTGGTATATTTTCTTCAGTATTGGTAGTACAGCAGTTGGCAATATGATCCTTCCCTTCAAATTTGTAAAAATGTACACTTTACTTGGTAGACATTGTGTCTTTAACTAATAAACATTATACTAAAGTTAGCAACTTACTGGAATCCTTGGTAACACTTTGTTGTGTCAGTTTTCTTATTTTCTTACTTTACTAGGCAGGACTCTTTTAAAACATAGGTACCTGGAACCAAAACCACAAGTAGTATTGTAGTGTTGGCAGTAACAAAATCCAAAAACCAAAAAAACAACCAGCAAGCCAAACCAACCACAGGTCCTAAAATACACATGCTACTAACATTTCCAGTTCTTTCATTTTATTGTTGCTATCGGATTCAAGCCAAATCTTTAAACCATGCTTTAAATCACACATCTGTGCCCTTAATGATTTATCTAAATTAAAATTCCAGTTATGAAATTATATTGCTTGAACATCAAGGGGTATACCAGTCTAGACAAATGTTATTTCTAAAGTTTATAACAGCCCATACAATCACTCTCATCCATGTTCATAGATATTTTCAGTATCTCTCTTGGCAGCTGGGATGACAGAATTCTTACCTTGTCTTTTGAATTCCAATTCTCTAGCAATGTCACTAAATAAAATCCCTGGCCAGTCTCTCTGTTTATGTTCTTCACTTGTGGCCCATCTTGGGGCTTGGTAGCTATGTAGGGTAGTATAATCTGCTGTTGTTCTTGTACCAGCTTTTGGTCAGTCTCCTGTTTTTTTCTTTGATTCCTCGATAGTTGTGGATAGCCATTCACTATATCAAGAACACAGCAGTCACAGTGCAAAGGGGAATGCATAACCCAAAAATATGGTCAGTACATGGCAACAGAGGTTCTGGGAAAAACTGCAGTTTGAAAAGTCTCTGGTCAATTACCATTCTCAACATATGAATATGCAAGAAAAGACTAGAGGTAGTGTGTGTATGTATGTGTGTGTGTGTGTGTGTGTGTGTGTGTGTGTGTGTGTGTGTGTGTGTGTGTGTGTGTGACACACACACACACACACACACACACACACACACACACACACACACACACACACATACATATATGCACAGGTTTATTTAATATTCCACAAACAAGACTATCAGCCCACTGCTTTAGTTGTTTCTTACTTGGAGGATTAAGTCCATATAACCACTTTAGGAACCAAAATGTCTTTTTATACAAGGAAAGTTCAAGGCTGCAAGCCTATCCCAAGCGGCATTGGAAAAGATAAATCTGTAGGCCTCTCTCAGATATAATTTGTTACTCAAAGAAATAAGCACACCCAGGAGTATAAACCACAGGTAGCCTAGACTAGACTTTCATTCCATCCTCCCTGGGTGTTTGCTCAGATGAAGGAACTTACTTCCTAATTTGCTGATTTAAAGCAACCTCTTTTTATATGACAATAATTGACAATTAAAACCTTGTTAATTATCTAGCTAATACAAAGTGTTGCCTAGCTACCTATCAATGGGTCTGTTAATGTACACTGCAACAAATCATTTTCCAGGCACATTATTATTCTTCCAAAGTCAGCATGTTACAATACATGGATGTATCTGACTAGATTTTGAACCAAAAGGTTCTAAATAATCCAATCAGCTACCATATTATATTTTTCCTATCTTCATAGAAATTGTTAGTCTTTAGTTCAATGAGGTGACTATTCCATATTGGAGAAAAAGGCCGTGTATTCTTTGTTTAATGTTGGAAATTCCCCGAACTGGGATCCAGTCACGTCCACGTATATACAGTTCAGTGTTTCCTTTTGATAACCCTAAACTATTGAACAGGTATTCATCTTTTAAGGTCCTATAGTTTATGATTAAATCTCTATCGAATTTACTATAGGAAAGAAAATATAAAACACTTACTTCTTTAATCTAGTATTGTAATTTTACTTACTTAACATAGATAAGACTTCACATCCCGAGAAAACAGAAGAAGAAAACAGTGAGAGGAAACCTGTTCTGCAAGCTCTTTTTCCATAAGTACTTTTATGAGGATTCATGTGTGGGCTGCCTGCTTGGATTTGCTTATACTCTTTGTAATAGAAAGGGCAAGCTTTTTTTATTCTGCTTGAGTAGGGCTGTATTCACCTGAAACTTCACTGATTTGCTGGTTCAAGTTGTAGTGGAGCTACCTACAATTTAAATTTGGAAGACTGCACAAATTATTGCCTGACATAGACAAGAGAAGAGAAGGCAGCTGGTCCAGAGGCCTTTTCCCTATCCTGGTTTACACTGCACTTATGTGAGGATTCCTATGTGAGTTGTCTGCATGGACTTGAAGTATAAACGTTGTTTGTGAGAGAAAAGTCAAGCTTATTCATTCTGGACAGCTGTTTGATTAGGGTGGATTTAACTCGAACTTTTACTGATTCACTGGGTCTTTTTGAGCCTGGGAACACCTGGATTTCAATGTGAATGATTGCTTAACCAAAAGCAAGCAACCCTTACTTTTTGGTGTATAGATACTATTCTTTTCTGTGTCCAATTACCTGTAGTCCCGATTGCCTTCAAATAATTCACACCAACACCAAAAGACATTTGACAACCTTTATTAATATTATATAACCATTAACTTTATTCATGTAAAACAAATAACAATAAACTTCACAATTCTCGAACGCTCTCAGGGCAGCATACCTACTCACCCTGGCAGAATCATACATCAGGAGAGCGTACGCACCCACCATGTTCAATCATCCATCAGGGCAGCGTACCTATTCACCCAACCAACCTTAAACAGGCAGTGTTCCGGCTCACCCTTTCAAATCAACTACCATCCAATTAAATTCACTTATTTTCAAACAGCATCCATCAACTCACTTGATCCCCATATCAAAGCCATAACCACCTTTACCTTAGAGGGAGAACGGAAGAGGACAACCCTGTCCCTCTTCTCCGCCCACCAGCCTGCACCCAGGCTGTTCACCCTGTTATCCCATAGCCTTCACAATACCTTATAACAACAACTTCAAATGAACATTAAACAAATCCAAACCCACATCATTCAAATGCACCCCATCTGATCGAAACCAAACTACATCATCCGAAAAATCCCTATGTTCAATGGTATACATACCTAAAACCCCTAGTTGCCTAGCCAACTTCTGATTAACAAACCTCCTAACCCACTCAATAGCCTGATAACTAAACACATTCCTCCAAATCAAATGTGGAACTAACTCTAAAATATGACAAAAAGACGAGAACAGCACCCGAAAAATAAACCAAATATTTATTCTAATCTAGTAAAGCGCTTTTCGTTTGACAAAATTGCAAACTTCTTCAGACATTAAAAAATCTCGTATAACAAGTGTTTTAAATACAAGAACAATTAACCACACGTTTAATTGACAGAGGCATTTAAAGGAAAATGTTCATTTAAAATATTTTCAAGCACCACTCACTAACTAGTAAAAACCCTCCTTGATACTAATCAACATTAAACTAATATTGCTATAGAAATAAAAATAACATTGTGTTGTTATAACTAAACAAAATATAATAAAATAAATATGGTAAATAACAAACTAAATAAATAAGCCTTAAAAATTTCATCTAGTGAGACTTTTAAGTTTTAAAATGCTACTAATTGAGCAACCTTCATTTAACCCTGGTGTGTTGTAGGCATATAGCCTGATCTGCCAGCTTAACTCTAGTTCTTCCAACTTTAACATATCTGGGCCGCCTCGAGGATTCTGAAGTACCTGGTCAATTACCATAAATTTAAAAGTATGATTAGGGTACTGTAAGGTGTGTTTAGCCAAAGCATTCTCGAGTTTATATTTTCTAATGGCATAAATGTGCTCGTAGATATGGTCACGAAGCCTCCTCTCTGTTTTGCCAATATAGAAGGCCAAACATGCCTGACACTGGGCCAAGTAAACTACCATTTTAGAATTACAGTTCACTCTCAACCTCAGTTTGTACTGTTGATCGTGAACCGTAAATCTGTTAGATTCGGTAACATACTGGCAATAGTTACATGCTTGGCACTTATACATACCCACTGTTCTTGTACATTTAATTGTGCATTGTTCAAAATACGCCTTAAGGTTCTTAGCTTTCTTGTAGATAAACAAAACAAAAACATTTGGTTAATTTTGACCAAAATTTGTAAAGATTCTTGGATGTTCTTGGACAAAATTAACAAGTTAGAGTTTAACACAAGTTACAACTTCCTTACCATTGATGTTAAGGATCTTTATACTTGCATTCCACACAACATAGCACGTGAGTGGGTTGAGCAAATGTTAAGACTACAAGGCTGCAGCAGTAATGAGTTGGAATTAGTTTATGAATTGTTAGACCTTATTTTAGGCAACAACTATTTTTTGTTTGAAGGTAATTTTTACCTCCAAAAAGTCGGGGTTGCTATGGGCTCTCCTTGTGGTGCTAGTGTCGCCAACATGGTTATGGCCTACTGGGAACATTTTTTTGTACTTAACAACTGTGAGTTTGAGGACAAGTTAATTTTTTATACTCGTTACTTGGACAACATCTTTATCCTAGTAGATAGTGACATGTTTTTCAGTGACTTAGTGGTAGAGCATTTTAACCAGACTACCCACTTCTTAAAGTTCACTTCCACATTTAACACAGTGTCCATAGCATACCTCGACATTTTACTATCTAAAGATTATTCTGCTCAAAAATTCACAGCCACTATTTATAGAAAGAGCATGTATTCAAACTCATTTCTCCATTTCTCTAGCTGCCATCCCCCTCACCAGAAACGTGCCATAGTAAAGGGTCAACTTGTTAGGGCAGCTCGTATTATCACATTGGACAAAGATTTTCATGCTGAATGTTTATATTTAAGAGACATGTTTGTACATCAGGGTTACCCTGAATTCATGGTAGAGGAGATTGTAGAAGAGGTAACAAGTAAACGATTGAGACACTTTTATAGACCAATTTTGAGTAACGAGCACATAACACACAGTGAAGTCAACAACACTCACTTACAGGTGTTTGAAGCATCTGGAGTGGCATGTTTATTTGAACCAACGAGTGTCACTTTTGTGACTACTTACAATCTTAACAGTAGAGACTGTTTCCAGATTTTGAGTAAAAATTGGGCTTTGTTCAAGAGTGATAGGAACGTCTTTCAAAGATTAGGTGAACACCCGGTGGTTGTCTACAAGAAAGCTAAGAACCTTAAGGCGTATTTTGAACAACACCCAATTAAATGTACAAGAACAGTGGGTATGTATAAGTGCCAAGCATGTAACTATTGCCAGTATGTTACCGAATCTAACAGATTTACGGTTCACGATCATCAGCACAAACTGAGGTTGAGAGTGAACTGTAATTCTAAAATGGTAGT
The DNA here is from genome assembly GCF_019279795.1 of Protopterus annectens. Classification (NCBI taxonomy): domain Eukaryota; kingdom Metazoa; phylum Chordata; order Ceratodontiformes; family Protopteridae; genus Protopterus; species Protopterus annectens. The sequence continues at coordinate 1,339,120,982 of NC_056741.1, forward strand.
TTACTTGGACCAGTGTCAGGCATGTTTGGCCTTCTATATTGGCAAAACAGAGAGAAGGCTTCGTGACCATATCTACGAGCACATTTATGCCATTAGAAAACATAAACTCGAGAATGCTTTGGCTAAACACACCTTACAGTACCCTAATCATACTTTTAAATTAATGGTAATTGACCAGGTACTTCAGAATCCTCGAGGCGGCCCAGATATGTTAAAGTTGGAAGAACTAGAGTTACATTGGCAGACCAGGCTATATGCCTACAACACACCAGGATTAAATGAAGGTTGCTCAATTAGTAGCATTTTAAAACTTAGAAGTCTCACTAGATTAAATTTGTAAGGCTTATTTATTTAGTTTGTTATTTACCATATTTATTTTATTATATTTTGTTTAGTTCTAACAACACAATGTTATTTTTATTTCTATAGCAATATTAGTTTAGTGTTGATTAGTATCAAGGAGGGTTTTTACTAGTTAGTGAGTGGTGCTTGAAAATATTTTAAATGAACATTTTCCTTTAAATGCCTCTGTCAATTAAACATGTGGTTAATTGTTCTTGTATTTAAACACTTGTTATACGAGATTTTTTAATGTCTGAAGAAGTTTGCAATTTTGTCAAACGAAAAGCGCTTTACTAGATTAGAATAAATATTTGGTTTATTTTTCGGGTGTTGTTCCTCAGTTCTCGTCTTTTTGTCATATTTTATAGTCTGCTGTTTTGCCTGTTTGGAACCTAGTGGAACTAACTCTGCCCACTCTATGCCCACTCTATGCACATACCTGGGTACAACATCTGCAACTTCAACAAATCTTGTACAATTGTAATGTTATAGAATCACTGCCGTTACCAGGATCATTCGCAAAGAAACTTTATTAAAATTACAACTATTAATCTGTTTAATTTTGTTGTAATTTTAATAAAGTTTCTTTGCGAGTGATCCTGGTGGCAGCAGTGATTCTATAACATTACAAGTGGACTTTAACTGTTGGGCTCAAGTTTGTGGTTGTTTTAAATCTTGTACAATGACATTTACCAATTGCTTCTTTGAAAGGATTCCCAGATCATTAACTCCCAATGAACCACTAATATTCGGGGATACCCAACTCTCAGACTTACCTGCTCAAACTCATGCATCAATCTACGCCATCTAAGCCCTCTAACCCCATGCTAAGTCACTTTCCAACCTAAGTGAGACAGACCCAAATTTTTATCATCCACCCTAACTGCTGCCCGTTTCTCTGCCCAATGGATATAAAAGTGACCCATGATGACAATCTGCTTTCCTAAAATAAAATAAAATAAAATTAACAACATATACAAATCAAAACGTTATCTAATATATGACAGAAATGCATTAGAAGACCACCTCCCCATCCTTTTAATAACCTCAATAGAACTAGCATCCCTAGCCAAATCTGAGGAATGAGATGCAAACCTAACTGCAGGAAAACCCATACAACAAAAAACCCTCCTAATAAGATGTATGAAACAACTACTTGTCACTCCCTTCCCATCAGCACAACAGAAAACCAAGTCATACAGACCCTTCACCTGAATCCATCTTAATTCTGTGGCCCACCTTACTGGGCACAACCCAACATTCCTATCTGCATTGAGAACTACCACTGAACCTTTACCCAACTGATCTGTCTTAGTCTTGTGCAACCCAATAATAACTGACCCAAAACCAATCATTACATCTCTCCATAATAATGATCCAAACAACTCAAACACTCAAAATGCACCAAAATATAACCAGACACACAAGGTAACCCACATAATGTAATCCGAACAGTTACCTTCCAATAATGCTAACCCTTTCAACAAAACTTTCAACAACACCCTCGTCAGTGGCCATCTCATATCATTGCGCTCCCCAGCCACTTTCCCCCATCCTTTCAACATATGGCCTATTGTCCATCAAGGTTTTACACCTCCTCTGGCAAGAGTACCGCCACTACCTCCACCCCTGAGCCAACAGCCAAAACCTGGAAAACTGAAATTGGGACAAGCTATCAGCAGTATCATTCCTCAGCCCGGGCACATGCACCCCTGTAAATGAAAAATTTATTAACAAACTGTGTAAAACCAACTTACGTAGAATCAGCAACAACAATTCTAACCTAGTCCTCTTCTTCTGCAAAACCAGCACCACTGCCATGTTGTCTGAATGGAAAATAACCCACTTCCCCTGTAATTGATCCATCCAAACTACCAAAGCTGCTCAAATTGGCATCAACTCTAAAAACGCAACATCTCTTCCCAATTCTACCTTCCAATGCAAAGGCCATTTAACTGTAAATCAATGTCCCCCAAAATAAGCTCTCATGCCAATGCCCCCTGCTGCATCTTGCCCCACCCAATCTGTCTGCCAAAAGAAATACCATTGAATTGATCTGACAACCACAACAACAAATCCTCCCGAACCAACTTGTTCACCCTAACCCAGTGGTGTTTACTCTTGCCCCCTTTTAACAAAATTGCAACTGACCTACAAAAATTACACCCTGGGTGTACCACCCGACATGCAAAATTCAAAAGCTCTAACAGCTCCATAATTGTTCGGATCCATACCTTATCCTTAGCCACAACCGACCTTATCATAGCCTTTAGTCTGTCTATCTTATCCATAGGCAAGCAAAACAAATCCCGATCTGTATCCACCATTAATCCCAAAAATTCTAACGCTCTTGCTGGACCTTCCAGTTTATGTTGAGCCAACGGTACCCCTAAGTCCTCACACACACTCATAAATTCCTGTAACCCTTCCTGTGCACCTACTTGTCCTTCCTCAACTAGCAAGAAATCATCCAAGCAATGTACCGCCTTCTGCATACCCAGCCTTTGCAGCCATACCCACTGCAGTACCGTACTAAATTTCTCAAATGTTGCACATGCAAATGAACAACCTATTGGCATAGCTTTGTCAAAATAATATTTGTCACCCACAACTATACCCAGGAATGGCCAATCCTCCTGCCTGATTGGCAGTAAACAAAAAGCAGACTCAATGTCCACCTTTACTAAACACAGCTCCTTAAAATCCCTAATCACCTTGACAGTATCATCTAAGGATGCATAACTAACCCTGGCATCCTCACCAGCAATGAAATCATTAACAGAGCCCCCTTCAGGATACGACAGATGATGAATCAACCTGAACTCACCAGCCCACTTCTTTGGTACTAACCCCAATGATGAAACCTTTAAATTGACAAAAGCCAGACTATCAAACAGACCCAGTAACCGAACAGCCTGACACTCCTTCTCCACCAATCCACCCAATATATCCTACTTCTCCACACTGAGCACAGATTCTTACAAACCACCCCATCTCCAACCACCCTAGATTTGATAGGAAACCCTTGCTGATGCCCATGTAATATCTCATCTTTAATGTTGAGAAAGCCTTGAGTCATGCGTCATAAAACCTCCACATTAATGGTTAAAGGCAACCCTACCCCTATTCCCCCTAAAAAATTCATCTCCCCATAATCCATGAAAATTACCTCTACCCCTAACCGCCTGAAACCCCTGCACAGAGGAAAAGCCACCCTCCCCAGACGTGAAGTTTGCATTCATAGCATTGATGTCACAGCGCCCACACTTAACAGCCAGATGATTCCCCCCACACCTTGAACAAGACTGCAAGAACTTGAACCCAACCCACAAACAACTCCCACTATTAAATGTCCAACACACACCATCTCCTTCTCCCCCTTTTCCCCCTCTATTAATCCACCCATAACTATCCATCATGGTAGCCAACCAGATGTCAGGATGACGCAGCTCCCAGCAAAGGGAAAGATCCATTGCTTTCTGCTTCCAGAACCTCTGGTCATACCATAACCAGGCTTTCCTTGGCCATAACCATTGCACCTCCTGAATCATGAGAAAATAACCCAAAAGAGGCAAGGCCAAAGATCTGTCCTTTTCAAGTTGCACTGCCATGTAGTAAACAAAGCCATCTACCTAATTTTCCCAAGTCCTAGAGTGCATTCTACCTACTCTATTCCTACCCAAAGCCACCAAGGCCGACAACAAATCCTTACTATTGGCCAACTACATCTCTACCAGTCGCTGGACCCCTTCTGCATCAATTAACTCAAATATATCCACATATTCCCCTTTCCAAATCTTTTCCTTTACTGAAGATGGAATGTGCGGTGTCAAAAAGACTGCCCCTGACCCCTGACCCAATGCCTGTGTGGTTAACCAATTACCTGGGCGAAGGCCAAATTCAGAATTTAGCTCCAAACCCAATCCCATGCTATCTCCTGACCCTACACTACCCCCCAATTACTTCTCCCCCACTGGTCCCAGAAATCCCTGCGACCTCCACTGCACTATATTCCCTTCTCCCCCAAATTCCCTTCCCCTAGGCTCCCTATCCTGTCTGTTTATCCCCACATCCTCATTGTCTTCCTCACCTACCCCAACCGTTGATGCAAAATCATTACCTGAACCTTCTTCTGGAGTCCTTCCTGGAACTGATGGACCAGCTGTGACCACCTCCTTCGATGCTCGCTGCCTCTTCCCCCAAGCTGTAGCTCTTGACGTGGATCATCGCCTTTTCTGACTGGGTTCTTGCTCCTGTTCTGCAACAGCCTGTGTTGTCGACGCATCTTGAAAAGGTCTTCAGCTTGAGCCACTATCACCTCCCAGTGCTGCTGCAGTCCCTGTAAATTAACCATCTGCAGAGAGAGAGAAAAAACACACACACACATATTAACACGCAACATCAACAACCATGTACACAATTCTTTTCTTCCCAAACCTCAGCAGCACCAAAACTGTAAGCCTTACCCTGCATAATGGCGTAGGGCCATAATCACATCCTCCCTGAATCCACCTTGTGCACTACAATCACAGCAACCCACCAGCCTGAATCCACCTTGTGCACTACAATCACAGCAACCCACCAGCCTGAATCCACCTTGTGCACTACAATCACAGCAACCCACCAGCCTGAATTCACCTTGTGCACTACAATCACAGCAACGCACCAGCCAACCAGCAAGTTGCAGGTTAAACCACTGTACTATTCTCAATTACAATTTTGTTTTTATATAAGTTAATCAAAGCTCTTGCAGGTCTTTTACCCAAGATCCTGTAGATTGCAGTCAAAATGTATACTATTATGTAATCTGCGCAGAACTTCCATTCTCCATGGAGCCTCTTCATCCGCCACCCCTCCAGCTTTATCTAATAAATAAATGAGTTATAAGATATATTTTTTTCTTTAATTAGGGGATTTAACCATCCCCTTTCTGCTCCATGTATCAGCAAAGACAAAGGAGACATCCTGACTTGAATTTCCTCTTTTTTTAACATACATTAGTTATTATATTTATTTATTTATTACTTTTTTTCCCCATTCGGTCCTGAAGCCTAGAACGGCTTCATTTATTCAGGGACCTATAACTCCCTGCTATGTAGCTGCAACCAACCTGTTCTCCCCCAGAGCTCACTTAGTAAAGCAACAAGCTCTCCCATCACCTCGCAGTAATAGCCACAGGCCCCACTGCACATGCGTGAACCCAAACATGCGACCAACCATTCTTTAGGCCATAAAAAATGGCCACTAGACCAGCAACAGCAGCGGATGCACCAAGGGCACCTGGGTTGCTACAGCAGCCATAATTTGCAACTCCCATGACCTTCGGAGCCAATCCACCCCCACCAAGCAAACAAACTACGAGGCCACCAGGGAATGATAGGGAAGAAAACAGAAACACTACTACAGCCACCAATGATCAATCAAGGATCCCCTAAGCCACGAGGCAGTACGGACAACAACGAAACCGATCCCCCCCACCAGACCAACTATGCCACAAGACCACCAGGGGGCGGAAGAAAACCACTGCAACATCCACAACTAAGGTAAGCCAGCACAACCAGCATAACTCTTCTCCTCACCTACACCATTCCCCCAACATCCACAACCATGCTATCCTGACTCAATCATGTGGCCCTTGCAAGCTCTTCAATCCTCTACTCACACAGCCATCCCACCTTCCTCCTTGCTCCCTCTTCCATTATCCACCCACCACAAGCTTATAAAATCCCTCCCAGCTATAAAACCCCCCCAAAAAAACAGCATACACATAATCCCTCCTGAAGACCTCCTTTACAGCACACATGCTCCAAGGCCTACCTGTAACCGAAGTACCTACAAGGTCGTCTGGACATGGGTTAGCTTCACCAAATCACCAACTCATGCCTGAATGTGACATCACTTCCTCTGATCCCAAATATATCAGCTAAGCTAAGTCCCTCCCTAACCTACCTAATTTCCCCTAAACCTCTCAAACCACTTAACCCCTTATTATCCAAAAGCCTAGTCCCTGTTACCTGCCTTAACCATACCAAACTCCCCCTTTCCCCTTCTCCATTTAAAATACCCCTCTTCTCAGTCACTAAAAAGGGTTCTGGACAAATTGGTTTGTCCCAAACCTCATTTACATACTACTTCCCACTACCAGGAAAATCACTCCCTTCTCTTGTCAGACCTATCCCAACTGGCAAAAACTTTTTAAACTAGTCTACTCAGAATATATAGGATTATAACAGTAAAGAGTTGCTCCAGAAAATGCTTTGTCTATCTGTGCAACACATGTAGTTCATCCTGTGATTGCAGAATATACCCGACTTGTTTCAAATATCTTGGATCAGCTGCTGCTTTGTTGAGTTGCATCGTGTAGTGACTTGTAAAGGGGAATTGTCATCTGACTACTGATTCAACTGTCAACATTACCGGATAAAGTAATATTTATTTATTTATTTTACATTTGTTGACCGGGAATGTCTGACTGAGCTAATAGCCCTTTTTCAGCAGAGGCCTGGGGAGAAAAGCTCCACTTTTACATAATATAATTGTAGAAATTGTAATTCATCAATAAATTGAAAATATAATACATCATTATTTGGAGATAAGCTCCGAGTAACATTTGTTAGCAACATATTAATAATGTTCAAAATAAATATTAATTGAGTACAAACCAGTTTAAATTAAATTACAATTACAAAACGGTATATAATGCACACCAGTTAAGATACAGACTAGGCAATACAGGCTTATTTGGGTTCAAAAAACAGTGGACTAATAATAAGACTTTTGTTAAGAGATGGGGTTGTGGAGGAGATACTGTAAAGTTAGGAAGTATTGATTGAAAGGAGTCAATTTCAGTTCACACCAATGTATCTTATTTATCTGTTGATGGATGTTTAAGTCCTTTATCTAAGTAATTGAGGAACTATTCATTCTGTGAAGGACTAGGACGTCAAGGAGGATAAGATCTTTCATGATCTTTATGTATGGCAAATCTGGATCAGCTCATGCAATTGCTGCCAATAAGGTAAGTACCTCTTGTTTAGCAATTAGCAATTGGAATTCTAATGATGTGGTCTGTGATTGATTGTAAATGCCTGACTCAGATTGATTTGCTCTGATAGGCTCACAGATTCATAGGCAAGGACTAGGCAATCAGTACACAGACTATTACAAGCTTAGCCAAGAAACCATATTCCAAAATTCCCTCTATCCTAAGGAGGTAAAACAAAATAGGTTAGGAGAGAATTTAAGGCTTCCCATGCAGCTATTTTAGGTATACCTCGAATGTGGCAAGTGTGTTACTCTGTTTGCATTGAGCGCAACCTTGTTCAGAGGAGAGGGATACTGTGTAAGATTGCACTGTGTAAGGGATGTCCAGCATATTATGTTGGCAAAACCGAAAGACAATTACGTAACAGGATATATGAACACATGTATCAGATATCCACTAAGAATAATAATAATAATGCACTGTATAGGCATTCTTTAGTTTGTAGGAATTTTCAGGGGTTCCACTTTGGAATCTTAGAGGAAGTATTAGTTAACTCTAGTGGTGGTGGGGGGGGGGGAGGAGGACTACAGAAATTTAATGGAAGAAAAAGAAGTAAAATGGCAGATCAAGCTGCAGGCAGGGGAGGGCATTGGTTTAAATGAAGACATTTCTGTAAAACCCCTGTTAATTAAGAGAGCTAGGGACAAAAGACTATGTTAAAAATTTTCATGAATTTAGGAAAGTTTATTATAAGTGCAGTAAATATGGTTTAGATGTTTATAAGTGTTTTTAAGCTGCATTAAAAAAAAAGTGGTTGTGCCTTTAAATGCATTTATGTGGCTGTGATGTCATGAACACATTGGATTATAAATGTTGGATTTAACAGAAGGCATGTATTCTGATGAAGTCCCCATTTTTGAGGGGATGAAAGTGCTCAATGAATACTTTTTAAACATTTTTATGTCTTAATAAAACGTTTGATACCTTTGGAAGGTTGTGGAGACTTTTGGCTGCAACACAGTGATTTTCTTATTTTATTTTCATTTTGGTTGTCACTGAGGTTGTTGTTTAAACAGTTTTAACATTTTCAAAGAAAATAAGGAGTGTAAAGAAACAGGATTTGCCGTTGACAGTGCCAAATCGATGAGAGTCCAGAGTTAAAAGATTTTCAATGTCCTGATTAATAAGGTCTGAGCTAACTTTGCATGTGAAGCTAGTGAGAATGATAGATCTATAGTTAGGGTTCATATTTGGGCCACTTTTTTGTAACAGCATTACTATGTCTGTTTTCAAGGATTCAAGACTGTAACTAGTAGAGAAGTTTGGATTAAAGAGGCCACATAGAAGTTCAGATATGACATATTTGTTAATGATAATCATGCAACCGAAAACAGAAATTCCTCTCTGGTTTGGCACCTGCGTCTCTAATGGACACAGGTAACCTGTAAATGGTTCATCTCCCAAACCCCTGCTTACACTTATCAAGGGTATCAGAACTTGTCAGAGGTTTGGGATGCATGGCTAGGCTAAAAAAGGCCCTTGTGGTCATTAGCCTAAACACCTATGAACCTATGAACCAGATATATTGTCAGGACACACTGATGAGGTCTGATAGGAACTTGTTCCTTAATGATTTTTGTTAAGTGTTTGGGACTGTGAAATCTGCACTAAATTTGTCAGCCAGAGTATTAGATATTTTCTTCAGGATAAAGTCAACAGTATTAAAGTAAGCATTTGGCCATTTATTGATGGATAGTTGAAATCCCCCAACAGAAAAGTGTTGGCATTAATGGGATTTCACTTAAAGCATTAAGATAGCTATCATGCTCTGACTGGGAGTATAGAAGGTGCTCTATAGATATCTATGAAGTGATACTTAGTCTTGTTCTTGTATAGGGCTGATTTAGATATCTTAAAGTTCACATTTATGGTCCTGAGGAATCAGTTATGAGGCGATGTTATCCTTGACCAAAACTGATCCTCACCTGCAATTGGCGGAAGCTCTGAAGACATGACAGGCAGTAAACTCAGGAATATGGGGAATACTTTTGTTGCTTTGACACAATGTCTTTGTAACTAGATACATATGGGGGTGTTCAAGTTGCTGGAGAGATTTAAGTTTGGGCATTTTTTATTTGGATTTCTGGCAGTGAGTACAGTCAACATAATGCATTATGAATTAGACTTTACTGGTTTATGTTCACTAGATGGACTGCACCTATAAAAGGCACTATGGGGCAGCAAAGGCTTAAGCCAGAATGTGAAAGTCTTGATTAGAGAGGTGTAGCGTTCCTTGGCAAAAGCAGAAATGCTTCTCAGCCACCTCATCCCAAGCTGACACATAGAGGATCTCCATGAAATGACACTAGCTACATAGCCAGTTATTAAAGATCATTATTGTACCTTTGAATCTTGGCCTCATTTTGAAAGATAGCAAAACTATCACTCAAGATCAATGTCTTTCCTGCTTTGAACATGTGCGCATTAAGATTATATCCCTCTGCATGTTCCTTTGGGTAGAGTGCCTATGGTCATTCACAACCACATGAACCACTATTGTGTTGTGATTCTATTTGCAAGGAAGGAGGGATGTTAGATTCCTTTTTATACCCTGGATCTTTGATTTGGAACGTTAGCTAACCATTACCTATTTTTACATGACTTGGTGAGGGTGATTCTGTATGCCTGACAATAGACTCACTAGAAGATTATTGCTGATTGATATTGTCTCATTGCATCTTAAGGGCTTATCGTCTGCACTCTTGTGATTATTAGAAATGCATGTACTTGCTATGGGTATGCAAAGTCAAGGTGGTTTGTGTTGCTGTGTGCATTAATGTCTCAGATTTCTTAGTCTTTATTCTAGAAGGCTTAGTAAGTGGTCTCCTAGTAACCACAATCTAAGATGGTGTACTAGAATTGACTGTGCTGTAGGTGTGTGTGTGTGTGTGTGTGTGTGTGTGTGTGTGTGTGTGTGTGTGTGTGTGTGTTGATCTTAATGAATACATTTTGAGAAGATAACGCAGCCTCTAATTTCAATGAATAATTAAACTTTTCACATATTGAGTCATTACTAGGTAGCAATAAAATGTTTTGGTAAGTATGAATCAATCGCCATGCTTCCTTAAAATAATTAGTGCTAAAAAAATTACAGCCTGCTTAAATGACAGTTAAATTGTGTGACTGTACTCTTGTACATTTTCAAACTAATTTATGTCTGAATAAGGGATGTAGCTGGGATGCATGATAAAATGCCAAGGTATAGTGTGTTGATGGGCTTGAGGACAAGGCTCATGACTTATGTATAATGTCTGCTTAACAACTTCCCATATTGATTCATAGAAGGTAGATTCTGTCAGATTAAAAAAAGGGCTAGTTTTGTGACTGTGTTACTGGGGAGGAAGACAGGGGTATGTTTTGTTTTGAACTTTTTGGACTTCTGTCATACCTCTCAATCTCTTAGTGCAAAAAAATATTGACAAAGCCTCACAGAATGAGGGGATAAAGGCCCAAAAATATGGACAGATTTTAAATATTGATCTTATAAACTTACAAAGTTGCTAGCATAACATAATTTGTCATAGCATGCATTTTTCTAAAGGATATGAAGTCTGAAACACACGTGTATATCATTATTTAGTGACTTCAGTCCTCAGATCATCCCACAGATTTTATGAGGACAGACCAAAAATATGAAGCAAAAATCTGGACATTCTGGGAAAATCTGTACAGTTGAGAGGTATGACTTCAGTATATCGTTTGAGCCTATTTGCCATTGTGAGTATCTAGGAAAACCAGAGGTAGTGTGTGCAGTTAGCAAATTATACAGGCAGTGGCAGCTGGTGACTTCAAAGTGGGGGGCTTCAGGAAACAACTGAATGGATGGGGCTAAATACAATGTGTTGGGGCTCTATTAAGCAGGTTATTGACTGTTACCTGTAATTAAACAACAGATGGGGTCATTCAGTTTCACCCACAGACTGACTCAGTATATACCTACATACTATAGATGCTTTACTGACTATGTACACTTTAGACATCTGGCTACTATTAACAAGGCCAGCCTTAGGTAAAATGGATCTGTATATAAAAGACTGCAAACCTTTCCCTATTGTCATCTAGTCTCCCCTGTCCTTTCCCAGTGCTCTACCATGTTGATGCTACTCCAGCAAGATAGATTTCTTCTTTCTTGCTTTTTTACACTTTGCCTTACTTTTTGCCCACCCCTATGCTTTTGACACAGCCTAACTGGCCAAAACTGAATTGTGATTAAGCCTGGAAGAAGTAATTAAATGAAGATGGGGGTCTGGATGCTGCTAGTCATACTGTTCTAAATGTTCTGACATGCATTTTAGTGCTTTTTTACAACCTTTTAATTTAATGATGACGAACAAAAATCATGAGTAGGAAAAGATAATCAGTCTTATTTTCCTTCAAAGAATAATGAGTTGTGTCTGATGTTTAATGTTAAAAAGCTAAGAAAATAATAGTTTTCCAATAAACTGAGCAGGTAAATGTAAAGATATATAAATATTATCTGAAAATTTTCCATTTCTCACTTAGTGTTACACTAGGATGAAAAATATAAACACAAATGGGAAGAGGCCTTTATTATATAGCTGATGGTCTGGGAAAAGAAACCAAAGCAGATGGATAACATTTACAATGAGACATATAGACACCACACAGAAGGAATCAACAGCTAAAAACTTAACAGGAGAAGCAACCACTTTTAAATGGCAACACTACTCGACGTGATATTCTGCTAGTACTTAGTTGCTGTCAGACATATCCTACCCAGACTGCCACAGACAGCCATGTATTGAGTACAGTGTCAATGCTCAAGTGTGATGGAAAGTGAAAAAATAATGTACACTACCTATGCAAAACCAGGAACTGCAGTGGTGGTGCTGCGGTAGTTGTGTCGCCTCACAGGAAGACGCTGTCCGGTTCGATTCTCAGCTAGAGCGTCTTCTGCGTGGAGACATGCATGAATGGGCGTACCTTCGTTGAAGGTTGTGCATCAGGGCTGGCAACTCGGCATGTAAAAATCCACTGCCAATCATTAGTGGACCGGAGTTCCGCTGTGGCGACCCCTAACCGGGAAAAGCCGAAAGCCACAAACCTATGCAAAACCAGAATAATAACTGCTTATTTTGAACTAATGATAACAATATTAGTAACTTTCATCCACAGACAGCCCTTGTACCCAACAATTAATGGAAACTTTATCGACTGTATACACCTCAGATATCAGAATGTAATAAAATAAAAATAAAAATAATAACATTAAGCTACAATAATTTGTTTTAACCCCCCCCCCCACACACACACAGTCACACAAGTGACCATCAGTTACAGCCACTTTTTTTACTGTGACAGTATACCTCATATGTTTGATTATGAATAAATGAATGAATAAATGTATTAAAAACAGACACAGGAATTTGCCATCTTCTCAGTTCACTGCTGTCAAAATACAATACAACCCAATGCAAACTTTCCCACCACATATGTCTCAACTTCTCATCACTCGAGAAAAAGGTTTAAAAATAATAGTGGAGAAAGGACTAAACTCAGCAACAGACATTGCCTTTGTATACTTATAAACTTTCTTGAATAACAGGCTTTGCATTAACATTCTTTTCTGAAGGACAAGCCTGAAACTCAAATGTCTGTCATCATTATTTAGTGACTGCAATCCTTACTATTTTTCTAGAAAAAAAACACAAACTTTACAAGAAACAAATCAAAACATGATACAAAAAAATCCTAATCATTCTGCATAATAAGTGACAGCTGAAAGCACCTACAATCCACACACACACACACACACACACACACACACACACACACACACACACACACACACACACACACACACACACACACACACAGATATGACCATCAGTTACAGCCACTTGTATGACTTTGACTACACACCTCAGCTGTATGATTGCATCAAAAGAAGGGATAAATATATAAATAACTGCCACTGAGGAATTTATCCTTGCAGCTTAATGTTGTTACAGCATGTAACCCGCCACATACTTTCCAATCTCTACCATAAAAGCAAAACATTCTACAAGGCGCAGATCAAAATATGAGTCAAAAAAATCAAAGAAATTCTATGAAATCAGAGATAATTGTGAGCATCTACACCCCCCCCCTACACACACACACCAATGGGACCATCAAGTAAAGCCACTTTTATGAATGCACACCTCAGATACTTACAGTCAAATGAATGAATACATTGCAAATTACTGCCATACAGGAATTTATATTTTTTTAAATAAAAAGCATCTTTATTGAATTGTCACTTATGACATAAACAATCATAGATTTATATAAATGAAAGCAAACCATATTGACACATTTTCAGTTGTAAACATTATACATCAAATATAATTTTCTATATAGTCATTGTCAATCAGACACTATATAGCTCATTCAATTCCTGCCTTCCTTTAAACCTCATTCCTCTTCCAAAACACGATTTTTGCATTTATACTGTCAGTTTAATGCTGGCAGAATGCAGCATACTTCTCAACCTCCAGATCAGAGAATCAAGGACAAAGGACCTTAAAATCATGGACACACAATTAACATGGACACACCCACACATTCAAGGGACACACCCACACATTCAAAGGACACACCCACAAATTCAATAAAAACAAAATAGACAATATGAAAGAGCTAGTGTCAGACTTTATACAGAATTCTTAATATTAAACGTACAAAAAAAGTAACAGAAATAAAATATTCTCACCTAGATAGTCCTGGTTAGCAAAGTCTTAACTAAAATGCATTTTTCTTCATGTTCAAATGTTTACATTTGAAGTTGAGGAAAGAGGAGTAGTTATTTTTAAAGATTCCTTAAGGCAACAAAACTCTTCTCTTTAATCTCCCATCTCATACCATGGAGCAATTTCGAGAAGCAGTGAAGCCTGTTTCCCCTTGTTCTTCAAAAATAAAAATCTACCAACTCTTACTTGCTTACCTGTACACAGTAGAAAATAAAACATTTAAAATAAAATCCTTGATTGCACTCACTAACCACCTCAGCTCAGACCTCCTGGGAACAATTACAAAATTCTTACTCTGACCATGCTGCTGAAAACTGCCAAATTAAATTCCCTCTCAAGATCTGAATCCGATTCATGGCCATCACTCAATCCAGGCAAACTGCACTTCTTAATGTCACTCACTGGAACCTTGGCTCAATTGCTGAGTTTGCTCTTCTCTGTCTCGATATCCTAAGTTGAGTTCTCCAGCTCCAATGATGACTGTTAGTGAACCCTTCCATCTCCATGCTGACTGCTTGATGCATGGAATGAACAGATCTAATTGAACACTTAATTTGTGGAGGGGATGTAGTCCAGCTGCCAGTACCCCAAAACAACTCTTGTACATAAGTAAGCAGAGAAATTGTTAAGAAGCAGAAAACAGGGAGTGATAGTGATGGAGAGGTCTTTTGGGGAAAAAAGTTGAAAAGTAGTCCCAGGTCTAGCCTTATCTAATATAACTATCTCTGGTCTCATACAAAGCGGTTCATTCTATGTGTTGATGAAACCAACCTTAGGAGGCAAATATCTAGGAGGAAGGTGTGCCTCATGAGAGACCTGAAGAGGTTGGAAGTGTAGCCCGACAACAGTCAGTTCTGTTTCAGTTCTTCCAAGTACACGGTGATGGACTTGGGAAAAGATAATTTAGGTATCAATATATTCAGGGAAGAAAGAGAAGGAAAGAGAGAAAGTCAGTCTCAGAAACAAAAACTTTGAGCAGGAAAAGCATTTGAAGATTATTATGATGACAGTAATGAACCAATGGGTCAATGTGAGTAGGATACAGCAAGGGACAAAGCAACTGTCAGATTGTACATTGAGTGTCAGTGGTTGAACAGGTAGCTCACTCACCTATGGAGCTGAAAAATCAGAAAGCTGTGGGTTCTAGTAACACACCAGGATTGTCTAATACGGACAGTACAGTGCTGTTTAAGGCACGTGCTGAACTACAGAGTGTGCAGTACTATGGATGAGACATTGAACTGAGGTTTCAAACACTTAATGAAAAGTATAGGGAAAGTTCCCAGGTGTCCTGGCCAAATTTACCTTGTCAGTATGAATACCACCTCAGGCCTCTGCTAAAAAGAGGCTGCCTGCCTAGTTGGACTAACCTAGTCAACAAAGTTCAATAAAAATAAATTAATAATACATCCAGTGATGCAGAATCCAGGGACTGGAAGATGAGCATATCCCCTCCTATAAAGCCCTTGTAAGACCACAGCAAGAATACTCTCTCTCTCTCTCTCTATATATATATATATATATATATATATATATATATATATATATACATATATATATATATATATATATATATATATATATATATATATATAGATATATATATATGTGTGTGTGTGTTTCTGAAAGTTATACATGGGAAAAAGGTCACACTGATGGACAGGAAACAGAAAAAAGCAGGATTTTGAAAGGGAAAGTAGGAATGCCATTGAAGAGATGCTTAAGGAACTTAATCTCTTTTACTAGAGAAGAAGAAAACAGGAGGGACGCGCATAGACAAATAATTAAAGGGAATGTGTGATGGGATTAAGCTGATAGGATGAACATAGTGGGCAGAAGGGACACATGACTACTGATTAGGGAACATCATTTTAACCTGGATATTAGGGAGCATTCATTCATTATCAGGATAGTTGGCAGACAGAATTAGTTACCAGAGTGGGTGGTTAAATTTAGGGTGGTTGGGGCATCAAAAAAACTTGGGATGCAGGGACTGAGAGGAGGGAAATGGGGGGAACAGCTGACCTGAGTTAGCAACAAAACTTGGGCAGACCAGTCAGACTTAAATTCTCCTTCTGCCTACATTTTACAACATGATAGTGCAGAGATAATGCCAAAGAGATATTTTGTACAGATGGTAGTAGCAGGCAGTACAACAACCTGCACATACCAACTAATATGCACTGAAAAACTCACAAAGTAAAAATAAACTAAAGGAACTAGCAGAAAGCAAGTAAAAGCCAAAGTGAGAGCATGCCAAACAGCAAACCATAAAACCTACCACTAAAAAAATAAATAAATATCACAATTACAGCGGAGCTCTGAGGATACTGCAGGGTAGCAAACACACTAAAGTACAGAGAAGTATTATGGCAAAACATCATTTTAGAGACCAGTGTCTGGCTCAAAGTGCCAGTGTGTAACAAATGCTATATAGCAGGCAAACTGGGAGCAAACTATGCAAGAAAAAGCAGTCATATAACAGCTGGCAAGGTATAGTTTATTTTACATCACATAATAACTTAACATCATGAATTGGATAGCAGAGGGTATCCCAAACAACAACAGGTAAAAAACATAATGACATAGAAATAGAGGACAGAGAATTATCACACACGTTGCATAAGCAGACATCACTCACATGCAGTAGGTTAGTGATTTGTGCTTCACAGGAGGCATGCACAGCAGGAAGACCGCTATCAGACATAGCAGCAAGGCATACAACACAGATAGGAGGACCACTATCAGACATAGCAGCAAGGCATACAACACAGCTAGGAGGACCATTATCAGACATAGCAGCAAGGCATACAACACAGATAGGAGGACCACTATCAGACATAGCAGCAAGGCATACAACACAGATAGGAAGACCGCTATCAGACATAGCAGCAAGGCATACAACACAGATAGGAGGACCACTATCAGACATAGCAGCAAGGCATACAACACAGATAGGAGGACCACTATCAGACATAGCAGCAAGGCATACAACACAGATAGGAAGACCACTATCAGACATAGCAGCAAGGCATACAACACAGATAGGATGACCACTATCAGACATAGCAGAAGGCATACAGCACAGATAGGAGGACCACTATCAGACATAGCAGCAAGGCATACAACACAGATAGGAGGACCACTATCAGACATAGCAGCAAGGCATACAACACAGATAGGAAGACCACTATCCGACATAGCAGCAAGGCATACAACACAGATAGGAGGACCACTATCAGACATAGCAGCAAGGCATACAACACAGATAGGAGGACCACTATCAGACATAGCAGCAAGGCATACAACACAGATATGACTGTAGTGTTTAGTAGGAGCTCCCTGTGTTCCCATGCTGCCATTGCTAGCTGTGGGCAAAAGAGGAGCATGTACAGGGCAACAGTGTACACACTGTACTCAACACAGAGAGAACAGGGTTCTCTAGTGCTGGGAACCGAGCACAAGACACCTGATGACCACATAAGTAATGGAATGTGAAGGTTCAGAAGTGACCACTAGATGGCAATTTGAACATGTGGTAGCTGAGCTGGTAACATGCAGTAGTTTTATAAACAGCACAGATCATGCATGCTGCATGCAACATTGTATAACACAACACAAAACAGGGATTTTTATAACAACACAAAACAGGGATTTATCACATATAAGAAAATTCAGAAGTTTGGAGAATGCAGTACTGGGTGGAGAAGGTAGTAGCATGCAAACAGGAGATGAACACACAGGGAGTGTGGACACGGGAAATGAATATGCAGAATTATCTCATACATGCATACAAGCACACACACCCACACACAAACACACACACACACACACACACACACACACACACACACACACATACACACATATGCATAAACATGAAACAGATGTTTTAGGTACTGTGGAAAGCACTAAAATATACTGATTCTGATGACACGCTATAGATTAGATTTAAACAGTAAATCTGTTATATTCTAATTCAGGGGTGGGCAATTACATTTCCCAAGGGGGCCACATAAAAAATTGTGACTGTTCTGGAGGGCATGCATTTTTGATCAATAAGATTCAATACCAAAGTTAATTACAGGAGATGAAAATTCTTGGGGGGGGGGGGTCCTGCTTCACTCTTTGATGGTGAGCAGTCCTTACTTTCCCAAAACGGTTTCCTGTCCTACAACAGTATGCCAGATATTATGTGAAGAAAAGCACATGACTCGCTACCAAAAGAATGCTATCCATGGGCACAAGAAGAGGGAGGAAGTTTAAACAGTACGTAGTAACTTATTAATGCATTGCATAGGATGTCTTGCAATTATA
Organism: Protopterus annectens; assembly: GCF_019279795.1. Classification (NCBI taxonomy): domain Eukaryota; kingdom Metazoa; phylum Chordata; order Ceratodontiformes; family Protopteridae; genus Protopterus; species Protopterus annectens. Next base: position 1,339,139,438 of record NC_056741.1, read on the forward strand.
CACTTAATGAAACATCAAACTTTTGTTTTCAAATGACTTCAAGTTTAGCCCCACCCCAGGAGTAGCAAGTTACCATGCATCCAGTCTGAATCTCTTGATAATCAGCAAGGCTCAGCACTATATTCGTCGTTTTAGCAGATGTCATCTCCAGCAGGAAAAAAAAATAACAATGATCGCTGGCAATCATAACAATGTGTAAAACCCAGGCATCCTTCCAGATTCCCCACCACACACTAAGAAGCACGAAACTCTTATTGCCTTGGCATTATCCACTGGCTAATCCCCAGTGATTTACCAAAAAAAAAAAAATGTTGGGACAGGACAAAAAAATGAAGCAAAAAATAGGAATGTTCTGCAAAATCCCTGATCAGTATCAGTAAGAAACTAAGGTCCCTCATGAAATCATCCAAGGCTAATTTCAAAAGAAAAATAGCCAAGTATTCAAAAGATAACCACAAAGCTTTCTTTAGCTAGGTTAAGAATCTAAGTGGCAACTTGCAGATATGCACTGAACTAGTGCAAAATAGTACACAATATACTGAACCTACTGATATTGCCAACATCCTGGCAGATAGATTCAGTGCAAACTTCACCCCCCTCTCACCTCCAAAAGGGCCCACAACAATACCGGAAAAGTGTAGTGTCCCAAAAATCACAGACGCACAGGTGAAAACAGCCCTTTCAAAAGCCAAAAACACAGCGTCAATGGGACCAGATGGTGTCCCAGGCTGCGTCTTGCACGAACTACAGAACAAACTAACCCCCCACCTAAACACGCTGTTCAACCTCAGCCTCTCCACAGGCTATGTGCCCATAGAATGGCGCACAGCAATGGTTATTCCTCTCTACAAAGGAGGGGCCACAACTGACCCCGGTAACTATCGCTCCATAAGCCTGACTAGCCTGGTCTGCAAGGCTATGGAGCGCATCATCATGGAACTCATTAACAAAGACATTGGGAACCTCCAAACACTTGACCTGACCTAGTTCAGCTTTGTTAAGGGCAGATCATGCCTACTAAACCTGGTTGACTTCTTCGAGACAGTCACCAAGGCCATAGACGAGGGAAAGGTGGTTCATACAGCCTACCTTGACCTTGCCAAGGCTTTTGACACCATTCCCCACTCGGGTATTACAGAAAAACTCACCAGCCTGAACATAAACCTCTATGTCATGAGATGGGTTGCCAACTGGCTTACAGACAGAATTCACACGGTAAGAATAGTGGGCTCCATGTCCGACTCTAAACCAGTCACAAGTGGTGTCCTGCAAGGCTCAGTCTTGGGACCCCCACTGTTCGGCATATACTTCCCAGAAGTACAGGCAAACACAGAAGGATTATGGCTAACCAAATTCGCCGATGACTGCAAACTGGGAGCCATAACTGACTCTCCGGCTGACACGGACATCCTCCAAAAGGGCCTTACTGAGATGGACACCCGGTGTCAAAGTCATGGCCTCAAGCTAAATGCCAAAAAATGCATAGTCATCCCATTTGGGAAAAACAAAATACCCATGAATTATCACATAGGTGGCAGCCCCCTTAATACAGAAGATGTAATAAGAGATCTGGGGACCCAGGTAGATAGTAATCTCTCCTTTGACAATCATATTGCCAAAGTAGTTAGGAAATCCTTCTATGTGGCCCATCTAAAGGGTTTGCATCTAAAAATAAAGAGATTATAGTGCTCCTCTAATTGTCAATCATTAGACCCATCATAGAGTACAATGCTCCATTTGGGATGCACCTCACAAGACACTTTCAACAGCTGGAAAGACCACAAAAGTACCTCACCAAGAGGATTACTGGTCTCAAACATATGTCCTATGCAGCCCAACTGAAAAAACTCCGGCTGTACTCAGTGGCATATCGCTTACTCAGAGGTGATCTCTGCCTGACTTACAAAGCCATGTCCAACTCAGAACTGATGGACATGCTCCACCTAAAGAAATCCAAGTCACTGCGAGCCACGCGCTCTAGTGAGCTAAACCTTGCCACAACAATAAATAGAACATGCTGGAGGGATAGATTCCTGTCACAGAGACTCCCCATGCTTTGGAACAAAATTCCAAATTACATCAGGCAGAGCTCCTCACTAACACTCTTCAAGAGAAACCTTTACGAGTGGATGGGTAACAGAAAATACACCCCTGGGATCACTTCATTGGCTCTGCTTGACAGAGGATCAGTTAATTAATCAGTGGGGCAGCGGAAGCTGACATACTCTGGCTAGGCTTATAAATGCCCTCGGGCAGATAGCCTAGTAACTACCTATGAACCTATGAAAATCAGGGACAGCTGAGTGCTATGCACTTTGTTCTATATCCCTTTCCTTCGACCTAATTTGTAGCAGCTAAAGAAACTGGACCAATGACATCCTTCCTTGCACCTCCCATAACCTTGCCCATTTACTCCCTTCTCCTACCTTCTTTTCCCATTCCTGATGTCTTCATTCTGTCGATTTACTATGCTTTTTTGTAAAAAAAGCATAGTAAATCTGCCGACAACAAAGTCCAATAGTCTGTTTCTTTTTTAAAACAGAATACCGAAGTTTAAAGTGTTTTCTGGACTACTGGAGAATTGGTTTGATTTTCAGATAGTCAAGAAAAAAAAAACAACATATGTTCTTGCAATTAGCATGTGTTTTGTCTGACTTCTTACGGGCTGGTCATGGAAAGTCAATGGGGCCAGATGTGACCTGGGGCCGTACAATGCCCAGGTCTGTTCTAATTGCTTATCTGTGTTCCACTTCTGTTTACCAGTAATGAGTATGCAACACTGAATATCCTTAATACATTTATTTAATGCTATACACATAGCAACTTTGTTTTCCAACCATTTTTCATTGTACTTATCTCTTTCTTTTGTAATCACATTTTGAAAAAAAAAAAACAAAACACTTTCAGAAAGATAGAGGTTAAGCTGTTAAGCAAATTATTGTTTGTCATGTGAACCATAAAGACCAAGACATATTTTGTTTCCATTCAGATGATGAATTCAATACATAAATGCTTCTTTTTCTTAGTTACTAGTACCTTGATAGGCAAACTTGGCTCAACCTTTCCTATTAGAATCTATGCTAGAGGTTAATTGTGCACACATTATACAGGCAGGAGGCATGCAAATCATGCTCTGTTATGTTTGATAAGCAAAATGTATTTATATTACCTGTGTATTCAAAGAGTTGGGGAAGTTAATCAAGACATCCCTTCCTGGCATGAATCTGTCTATCTTTGTGTGTGCGTGTGTGCGCATGCATGTGCGTGTGTGTGTGTGTGTGTGTGTGTGTGTGTGTGTGTGTGTGTGTGTGTGTGTGTATACACACTTGTAATAACTTTCTTTTCTAAAGCAGACATTGTTAAATGTTAGATAATGCTGATTTGTATAGTCTCATGTTTTCAATATTAGTATTTATACTAAACATGCTTCCATACCTTTTACTGTAATGGTTTCTTCATTGCTAATCTGTCCTTTACCGGGAACTGAATTTTCAGCTTTGCAGTAGTACTTTCCAGAATTCTCAGGTTTGTGGAAAGTTAAATGGTATGTTACAGATTGTCTTTCTGATGCAGTAATATTATGTAGATATTCATTTCCTCTGAAGAATGTGTAAGTGATCGGAAGTGATCCATTTTCTGCTTTACATTGCAGTGTCACCTGCTCTCCAATGATCACTTCTGATATGCGTGGGAGTATTTGCAGTTGTGGTGTAGATACTGGCACTAAAATGAACGTTAATAAGGATTAATTTGGTTGCAGTTATACCATCTATATATTTGCACAGATAACCTCCTTTTGTTGGTGAAATGCTTAAGACTTACTGAAATTTGTAAATTATTTTCTGTCCCTTTTAATCTCTTGCAGTTCTTCTTTCTAAAAAAACTGTACATTGTTCTTTCATAAACTAATTCATAATGTAACATTTTCATCTGTCCATAATTGTATGTTCCCTATGTCACACATTTGTTGCTCTGCAATTGATTCTGTCACTCACTGAATTGTACAAATACCAGAATTGTAACTATCTGCTGAAACTTGTTAATGCCTAATTGGCCCAGGTTGTGGTTGAATATGGTATGGGGAGCAGCCCGACTACTTGGTCAATAAAGTTAATAAATAAATGTATACACTATAACTTAAAGTAAGCCCCACTCCAGCATTCAATGTCCAATGATGTTGTCATAGGTAACAGAGTTAAAGTGTTTGCTTAAAAATCACGGGATGTCACAGAGTCCATGTAAACTACTTGCCCTGTTTAATTAAAATAAATTATGAAGCAAAAGTCAAATTTCTATACATGTAACCAATGCTAATGACCAGCTAAGTCAGAGGAAGAATAAAGTTTAAATGCATACATGTTACTTTGGTTACAGTTCACAAAGAAACTGTAGGCAAGTTTATTTCCCATTGTTGTGACACCACATCTATACATGAAAACATCTGATGGTTTATCATACATGTTTTTTAAACCTGAGGTATGAAATAAATAATTAATAAAGTAATGAAATGTTTCTTTTTAGAATATATTCTCATGCACACAAATAAAAATATGTTTCTTGAATCTCACTAAGCTTACGGCCAAGGAGACCATCGGAAAGCTAAGCCCCCTCATACAGTATTGGTGGGAGAATAACAACATCCCCATTACATTAATGTTAAAGTCTACAATGCTTGCATAGGTCTACCTGTTAGGAATATATTCTGAACATTTAAATTAATGACACAGATTTATATAACAAGCTGAAAATTATAGGAAATAATGAACCTCATCCATTGTACTGTTCTCTTAATCCATGACTTTTTTACCAAGTACTGTAGCTATCAATACTTCTGTTAATACAATAAAAGCAACTTTAACATGCATGAAATAAATCTTTGTGCAACATTAGGGAAGAATTTGGAAATCCCAACTGTTATGTTAGCTGATTTTTATTTAATTATGCTTTGTTTCTCAGGTTAGCTGTATTTGGATAAAAACTATTTCCAGAGCGGACACTAGATGTAAGGCTCCATGACTGATAATATCATCTGAAAAAAGGACAATGGGGAATAGAAATAATTGTATAAGTAATTATGTATATGTAACAATGAGCACAAATACACTTTGGAAAATGTGTCAACACTTGGGTGGGATAAATTATAAGAATGAAGCAGTTACTATAAATTTGAGATACATATAGTGATTTGATATGAACCACTAAACAGTTACAAACAAACAACTGATACCTAAAGAGACAGAACCTATAAAGGATTATCTGGTACTGCTCAGTGATAGAAATCTTAACAAGAAACTCCACTCCCTGCAAGCCTTCATCTCCCTGGAGAGTGTAGACATCTGTGTAGTAATGGAGACATCATTAAAAGTCGAGAAGAATACCCCAGCAATGCAAAGTTACAATGCCTTTCACACCTTTAGACCAGCTACTGTACAGGAGAGAACTAAAGGTGGAGGAGTCTCAATGTGTATTAAAAACAACCTCACATCCAGACGAGTTAAAGTGTATGACTCACTGGAACTCATACATGTGCAACACACCATAAACAGGGTCTCATAGCATATCCTTGCAACCTCCAGGTCCCCCTCCATGTCCCAGGAAACCCATACTACCTATCTCCATGTACTAGAGTCCATCACTGTTCAACTCAATACGATATTCATGGGGATCTCAACTACCCCTCAACAAATTGGTAATCCTACACCACTTCTGATGTGCAAGCCCAGTGATTCTGAAACTTTGTTAATGCCAGCATCCTGGAACAGTTGGTCTATTTTCCTATCAAGTGTGCAAACATCCTTGACCTTGTACTCATGAGCGGGGGGGGGGGGGGTGTTCCTCACCAAATGTAATGTCTTCACTTTGCTTAGTTAGAACTACCTTGGTTCCTCTTTAATAAGAGTAGAGGAAACCCAATTTATTTTCTGGCCCAGGATTGTGTAAAGGAAAGAAGAGTGTGCTATTTTTGATTGGCCACAGGGCATGGTTTATTTTTTTTAATTGTATCTCTTCTGCTATTTAAGGGCTGTATTTGGACAATGCTTGGGTCATAACCTATAAGCAAGTTAAGACTTACATTACCATATCCACTGTTTGGCACTTGTTTTTTTTTTTGCATTGTTTTTGCCACAACTGCATTAATTGAGTGTTTATTTGTTGAATATCTACACTTTTTGACCTTTTTAACACTATTTAGTTAGAACTGCTACTCTCCACACCACAGTGTCTAGCAGTGAAGTCTATAATCGCTGATATCTCGCAGTGTTATTCCCCCCTTGTAATCGGAGTAGACGCCAATCACTCACAGTGGTGTAAGTTCCATTAAAATACACTTACTGTCAAGCCAGAATGTTTTTAACCATTACAGCATCTAGTTTGTGTACAGTTGTGCATTGTTTATCAAGTTGACTTAAAGCTCACTTGAATCACTTTTCAAATGGAGTCTACAGTCACATTTTGTGCCCAAGGAACAGACAATGGCTATAGTCATTCCCCTGCACATAGGAGGTCCAACCACTGATCCAGGTAACTACAGGCCCATAAGTCTGACCAGCCTCATATGTACGGCTAGGGAAAGAATCATCATGGACATGACAAATGAAGAGAGAGGTAGGCTGCAAACACTAGATCCATCATAGTTCGGCTTTGTTAAAGGAAGATCATGCCTATTAAATCTGGTGGACTTTTTTGAGAGGATCAGCAAAGCATTGGATGAAGGCAAGACTGTGCACACAGCTTACCTTGACCTAGCCAAGACTTTTGATACAATACCCCATTCAGGCATTATAGATAAACTTGCTAATTTAGGTATAAACATTTTTATCCCCCACTGGATAGCCAACTGACCCACTGATAGGACCCAGGAGGTCAAAATAGGTGAGGCCACCTCCACCAAGAAGCCAGTCACTAGCAGAGTCCCCCAGGGCTCAGTACTTGGCACACTCCTTTTTGACATTTGTTTCTCTGAAATGCAAGCAAATGCTGAAGGTTTATGACTGACTAAGTTTACAGGTGATTGCAAGCTGGGAGTTGTCACTGACTCCTTTGCAAACATTAGTATTCTTCAAGAAGGTCTATCTCTAACAAATAGTAGCAAAGCCATTGTCTTAAACTCAGTGCTAAGAAATGCATAATTGTTCTTTTTGGTAAGTCAACCATCCTGGCTAATTACCTTGCTGATATTATACCTCTAAGAGTTGATCTAGTGGTCAGTGATCTGGGTATGCATGTAGACAGTAGCCTTACCTTTGACCACCACATGGTCACAGTGGTGTGGAAATCCTTTTATGTTGCACAACTTATAAGTAAGAACATGGTATCCAAGTACAAAGAGGTCATTATCCCACTGTACCCCACCCTTATTGAACCAATCATAGAGTACAATGCCCCCTTTGGTATGTACCCGACCAAACATATGCAGCAACTAGAAATACCTCAGACGTTTCTTACAAAAAGGCTACAAGGTGTAACAAATCTGCTTTATTCAGATCACCTTAAAGCCCTTTCCCTCTACTCAGTCTCCTATTGATTGCTGAAAGGTGATCTAGGCCTGGCTTACAAAGCATCCTCAAATGCCACACTTATGAATCTCCTGCATATTCATAAGTCAAACAGTATCAGAAATACAAGGTCAGGGGCCTGAATTTTGTCTGTTACTTAAACAGAACATGCTGGAGAGACAGATATGTGTCCCAGAGACTGCTCCTCCTATGGAACAGGCTTTCCATCCACCCAATTTAAGTGCAACCTAAACCAGTGGATGGGGAATAGAAACTTTATGCCAGGCCTGGTAGCCCTGACCTTTGTGGACAGAGGTAACTTATAAATGCCTATCCCTCAATTTCTTATTTCGATACAGGACATAATTATTCTTTTAGAAAAGCTAAGGTTTGAAAGTCCCCCTGGGGCATCAGCGTATTAACAATTTATGAATCTATGAGCCTATAAGAAATAAGAGTTACAGAATGCTATAACGAAAAGAAAAGGAAAACACGTTCCAGATCCAGAGGGATTTGGGTATAGTTTTTATAAAAAAGTCAGATATTGAAAAAGATGGTTCTTGAAATACCGAATGAATGGAGTGAAGAGAGGGAAGGAAGATATAAGCAAAGAAAAAAATTGTAAGACGATTATAAAATTCATATGGAAAAAAAGTGGAACGGAAGAACTAAAACAATGTAGATCAATTGCATATGGAAATATGGACTTTAAAATATTTATGAAGATTATTCAGAAAAGATTGATAGATGCTATGAAAGAAGGACAGGGTGAAAGTGGTATGGGATTAAAAGGAAAAGAGTGACTGAAATGTTGATGGTAAAAGTAGTTGAATGTATATCTAAGGAGAAATGAGAAGGAAAAGTAACAATGTATGTTGTATATAAGACATTTGACAGTATTGATCATGGGGGGATATTAAACATTTTTAAAAATATGAAGCAGGAGGAAAAATAAGAAGGATAGTCATGGCAGTTTTTGGAAATTCTTGCGTAGGACAGTTTATGGAAATTAATTTGTATCTGTGATGATAAATGGATAGGTGGGAAAATTATAAGGAAGGAGAGCAAAGCAGAACAGCCCATTGAGCATGTGGTTGTTTGCGATGGTAATGAATGCAGATATGCAACATGTAGATGACAGTGAGTACATGGTAGATGTAAGACTAATGAAGGAATAAAGGTAACATTTATGTTAAATTATGGAGATTATCCTGTTTTATTAGCCAAGAGCAAACTTTGGATGAAGGCTATAATCTTCAGAACAAAACAAATTCTGATTACAGTAACAGCTAAATAAGTCAATAATTAAGAGTTTAAGAGCAATGGTAAGAATGTCTGGAATTTATTTTACTAGGAGGGAGATTGATGCCCTAGGGATTAAGTCTGGGAATGAACAAACAACAGCAGAACATGAATAAGAGAATTGGTAGACTGATGAAGAGTGTTTGTGTTATCTCTACGAAAATGTATACAAATGTTAAACACATAGAATTTAAGAAAGTTACCATATGCAACTAGTGTGCATACATTTCTAAGATGCATGGCAAGTGGGGAACAAGGCTGAATCCACTCAAAAGAGGAATAGTTTACAATGCAAAAGATAGGTGGGCCTGAATATAATAAATATATGTGGATGGGTGGGGTAAAAATGGAAAAAAAAACAAAAGGTTTGGAAGAGAAGGAATATGAAAGAAAGTAAAGACATGGGAAATTAGTTTAAATGAAGTACAAATGAAAAGCAAAGAATGTTACAAAATAATGAAAAGGAACTATGTTGATCCTTAGGGTGAACTGGGAATGAATACAAGAAAGCTATAAGGCAAGGCAGGAAAGATTTGAATGTGTTTTTCTGTGGCATTTATTGTTTTACAAACTGCCAGTGAAAAGCAACATGGAATATAAAATGGAAAAATGTGTAATAGCTGTAACATTGAAGAGACATCCCAACATTTTTTATTGTACAAAAAGAAGGTCTTTGGAAATTATTCAAAGATATTTCTGACTGGAAAGTATTTTAAAACATTGATATGGACACATGGAAACATAAGGTTGAGAATGACAAAGAAACTGAAAAAGTGGGATAAATCCTATTCATTGCTATTTGGTGTTTATGGAAAAGAAGAAGTGAATAATTGCTTTATAACAGATGAAAATATGAGGAGGACATAATATGTGATATTAAAAATGGTTGTGGGTAGAAAGGGTTTTAGTAAAATGGTTGTGGAAGACATAGGAAAGCAAATGTACAAAATATGCAAAAAAGTGCAAATATGATGAATAAATAAGGAATGAAAGAAAGCTGGGAAGTATAAATACAGTAAAGCAACCTCCACTCTTTGGAGCTGCTAGGTGCCACAGGAGGACAGCTACAGCAATTTTGGTAATGCAGTATGGAAGAGAGTGCATCAGGTGAAGGATGCAGGAGATGTGTTATTGAAAGAAAATGAGGGCAAATAAATGATCATTGCAAAACAACAAGATGAAGGTTTAGTGACAATGATTAATCAGGGTGAATCATATGGTAAGTTGCATTCTGCAGGAAGAAGTGATGGAGAAATTGGTAAATGTACTAGCAGGAACAGGAGGAGAGAAAGGATATCTCTACATCACAGCTTTGTGTTGCATTATAAGCAGCAGCCATATGCAGATGCAGCAAGGCAGCACACCAAGATGCAGATATGGTTAATGAAACCTGATGAAACATTGGAGGTACTTCATTGGCACAGAAGAGAGAAAAAGTGGTAAACCTAACAAGTAGAAAGGACAAAATGTTACCATTGAGGTTTAGTGTTACAGACATAAGGGCACTCATACACCTAGGAGTTGTACATTTTTGTGAAGAAACATTTAAAAGCTTTGATCTGTTAGAGAGATGTAGTTCTAAAACTGAAAAAAAATGATAGCACTATGGAAAATATTGTTTTAAAAATAACAGTATAATTCAGGGATTCTAATGTGGATGAATATGAGTTAAAGCCTTTCTTTACTCCTATATATAACAGATAATTCAAAATAATGAGGTTCAGGTTCCGATACAAAAGCAAAAAAGTATACAGCAGTTCAAAATGAAGAAGATGAAAAGGGGAGAGACGGGTTCAGGTGAAGAAAAAGACATACCCGAATAAAAAATGATTGGAGGTGGGATTAAGGTAAGGAAAATAAAAATAAAAACTAGGAATAAAAAGTGTGAAGAACGGTAAAGGATAATACAGGAATTTTAACATTAGAGATAAACAATTGAGCTACTGGTAGATGAGTAGTGTAAAACACTAATGATGGATGTGATATGTTTACTAGACGTAAAAATATCTAAAGCATAAAACTTGTGGATCCCACTTGGGTTGCATGGCTAGGCTTATAAAGGCCTTAGTTGTCATTAGCCTATCATACACTTATGAACCATATACCTTTGAAAAAAAAAGGAGAAATGAGGCAGTATGTGGTGAAAGATCATTTGGTCAACAGGAAACGAGACATTTAGGAATTGGAAGTTTTATACAACATAAAAAAGTAAAAATAACAGATTTACTTAAAGTAACTCCTGGAAAGATAGTAGGCTAATATGTAATTTAAAAATGCAATAAATGTATAAGATTATTGGTAATTTATGGTTCTACTAATATGTCAGGAATAAAACTTGTTTGAAAATGTCAAAATGTTTATACTAATAAATATGTCAGCAATGGTAGATGATTTTAATTGCAATCAAAGAAAAGAAAAATGAAAAATAACATAGGAAGTGAAAATGTTAAGAGAATTGATAAGATGTAGAGATTTAAAGTAAGAAAAGAAAGAGACTGGACATATAATAATATTAAGACTCAAACTGATTATATATTTGAAATAGGTAACGGGAATAGAAGCAGATGGGAAATGAACTAACTTCTTAGATTCTAGATTGATTTGGGCAAGGATAAAAGAAGACTGTAATATTACAGAATAAGGAAAGGGTATAAACATGTTGACAGGACATTGCATAAATGAATAAGAAATGAAAAGAGAAAAATAAGATTATTTGACTATGAGTCCATTCTATAAGAACTGGATATACTGGTAGATTATATAGAAATAGAAATATAAAAAAAATTTAGACATTAAGAAAAATATTATATGCAGATATATGAATAAATATATTAAATTTATGAGTAAATATGAAAGGGAAATAGAAAGAAGAAGTGAAAATGAAAAGAAACAGAAATTAAGCTGTTGAAAAAAATAAAGAAAGCAAAAAATGTTTTATATAGGTAAACATTTTTAGAGCGAACTGAGGAAGTGCCCCCATATTTAGGAAAATAAGTAAAACAAAAGAAAGGAAGATGGATAGCATTTTAGACAATAAAGGTGGCAAAAATATTAGCAAGAAGATATGGCGGTTATTTGGTAAATAAACTATATTTAAACAAAAAAGTAATGGCACAGGCAGAATGGAGAATGAAGAAAATATTGGAGAAGGTAAAAAAAAATAATAGAGGAAATATAAGAATATTTGATATGAGTAATACAAGAAAAGTAATGAATATTAAACGAGTGGTTGAAGGAAGGTATTATAGATAAAGAAATGTGTGGTGGAATAATAAAAGTTATATGGAAAAAAGAATGACAGAAGTTGCATAAAGAACTGGAGTCCAGTTACACTAGGAAATGCTGAATACAAAATATTAATGAAAATTAAACAAAGGGACTGTGGAAAGTATTGGTTGAGGAGTAGGGGAGGGAGGAGATATATGGAATAAAAGGAAAAAAGGTGAGAGAAATGTTAATAACAAAATATGTAGAAGACATGATTTTGAAAGAGAATAGAGACTTTTGATTGCTAGTATGTGATAGACTAAAGTATTCTACCATCGCCCAGAATGATACCACAGTACAAGCAGAAAATGACTGATTTCAACAATTGGCTAAGTTTCTGGTGTCATTCTAAGGGGATCCAGTATCTGTCTGCCTGGGATGACATGATTGACAGACCTCGATGCTTTGCCAGAGATGGCCTGCATCTGTCACCCCTGGGCTTCTGAATACTGGCCAAGGCTCTTGCCACCCCTATAGTGCCTTTTTTAGGCAGTGTTCCAAAGACCAAATTACCACCATTAAAAGCTACAAACAAATGCAATCTGAGGGTCATGCTGCTCAGTGTTACAAGTCTAAATCTCAAAATACACTCCCTCTAAGCACTCCTTAAAATGGAGAATATTGATATTTGTGCCATAACAGAGACCTGGTTCAAGGCAGCAGAAAACACCCTTGCACTACCAGGCTATAACTCATTCCACACTTTTCAGCCCCAGACCTTGAACCAAAGCTCCAAAGGTGTGGTGTTTCCATATTCATAAAGGATCCGCACACCTGCAGACTGCTAGCCCAACATAATGCATCTGAGATACTTCAGGTGCAGCTAACACTGAGTAAGACAGTGACTGAGGTTGTAGCCTGCTATAGTCCCCAACCATGTCCCAAGACTCACACTCCATGTTCCTAAGCACCCTGGAGAATATTAGGGTCCAACCTAACACTCTCATACTGGACAACTTCAAATACCCCTCCATTAACTGAGAAAACTACTCATGTACCAATGCACTTACCCAATGTTTCCTGGAATTCATTAATTCCAATGAACTGGACCAGCTCGTTCTTACCCCCACTAGAGGTAGCAGCATCCTTGACCTGGTCATTACTAACATGGGTGACCATTGCTCTACCCCAATAGTCAACTCCTCCCTAGTTAGATCTGACCACAAACTAATCACCTTGGAAATCCACATTCTTCCCACCCACCGCAAAGGTAACCACCATGAACAACTTCTCCAAAGCTAACTCTGGGCTCCTAAAAACAGAGGTGGCTAACTTCATGGCCCCCATACTAATGGAGAATAGCTGCATGACTGCTGAATCATACACCAATGCATTGTATGAACACGTACACAAATACATGGATCTTGTCATAGTCAATAGAACCAAGATGGTCTCCTCCAAAAAAAGGAAGCCAATCTGGTGGTCCCCTGCCATAAACAAACTCTACAACAGAAGGAGGAAACTGATGTGGTATAAGGTGAAGTCCCAAGACTGGAAAAACTCCCTTATCAGCTTCAACAAAAAGTAGAGATCTCTCATTAAATCCTCTAAAGCTAGCTATGAAAACAGAATTGCAGCAGATAGTAATGGCAACTAAAAGGCCTTCTATAGTTGTGTAAAGAATCTCCACGGCAATACCCAGATTTCCTCTGAGCTACTGCACAATGGTACCTCCTATACCGAGCAAACAGATATTGCCAATCTACTGGCTGATAGATTCAGTGCCAACTTTACCCCTCCCTCCCAAAGGACCAGTCACAATACCAGTAGATTGCCAGCCTCCCAGTATTACTGCTGCACAGGTTAAAACAGCACTGTCCAAGGTCAAGAATACAGCTTCTATGGGACCTGACAATATTCCTGGCTGTGTTCTACATGAACTACAGAGTGAACTGGCACCTCACCTGTGTGCCCTGTTCAATCACAGCCTCACCTCTGGCCTTGTCCTTACCAAATGGCGGAATGCTACAGTCATCCCTCTCCATGAAGGAGGAGCGACTACAGACCCTGGGAACTATAGCCCCATTAGCGTGACTAGTCTGATATGCAAAGCTATGGAACGCATCATCATGGCCCTAATAAACAAGGATATAGGGAATCTCCAAACTCTGAATCCCACACAGTTTGGTTTTGTGAAGGGTAGATCATGCCTGCTCAACTTAGTCAACTTCTTTGAGTCAGTCATCAGAGCTGTGGATGAAGGCAAGGTGGTTCATACAGCCTACCTTGATTTGGCCAAGGACTTTGATACCATTCCCCACTCAGGAATCATATAAAAACTCACTAAGCTAGGCATCAACCCCCTATATCACTAGGTGGGTTGCAAACTGGCTCACAGGTAAAACCCACAGTGTGAAAGTAGCTGACTCAAAGTCAGACTGCCAACCAGTCACTAGTGGAGTCCCACAGGGTTCAGTCCTGGGTCCTCTCTTGTTTGGTATCTACTTCTCTGAAGTCCAGGCAAACACGAAGAGAATCTGGCTGACAAAGTTCGCAGACGATTGCAAGTTGGGAGCTATTTTTAACTCCTCAAGTGATGTTGACATCCTACAGAAAGGCCGCACTGAGACCAACAACTGGTGTCAGAACCATGGCCTTAAGCTCAATGCCAATAAATGTGTCATCATCCTCTTTGGGAAAAACCCCAGTTCCCATGAATTACCACATAAATGGTAGTCCACTGAACACAGAAGGTGTTATAAGACCTCTGGGAACACAGGTTGAAAGCAACCTCGGTTTTGACCACCAAATTGCCACTGTGGTCAGAAAGTCCTTCTGTGTGGCACATCTCATTACTAAGGGTTTTGCATCCAGGAAGAAAGAGGTCATTGTCTCCCTCTACTCTTCCCTCATTAGGCCAGTCATCGAGTATAATGCCCCAATTGGCATGCACCTCACTAGACACCTGTAACAACTGGAGAGGCCATAAAAGTACCTCACAAAGATGATCCTAGGCCTTAAACATTTGTCCTATATGGGCAGGCTCAAAAAACTCCAACTATTCTCTGTCTCATATCCCCTAATTAGAGGCAATCTCTGCTTGACTCACAAAGCCATGTCTGATCCAGCTCTGTTAGAATTTCTACATCTAAAAAAATCCAACTCCCCCTGCACCACATGCTCCAGAGACCTCAACCTCATTACTACAATCAACAGAACTTGATGGAGGGACAGGTTCATAACCCAGAGACTGCCCATGCTATGGAATAGACTTTCCATACATGTCAAGCAGAGCACCTCACTGGCCCTCTTCAAGAGAAATCTTGATGAGTGGATGGGAAATAGAAAATTCACCCCAGGGATCACTCCAGTGGCTTTACTCGACAGAGGCACTGGGAAGTAAGATTGGGTGGTACGATGCCACGGTAATCTTATGGGCTAGGCTTGTAAAGGCTCCAGGGCCATTATCCTAGTACATACCTATGAACCTATGAACCCACCTATGGCTGAGGCAAAATTTTAAGTTGTAAAAAGTCACTTTTCCCGTATAAAAGCACAGTGAAAAGCATTTTAATACACTTTGTCAGCCACCCAAATTAAAATAAACACAGTTTGTCCACAGAAAAAAAATGGATTTCAACTACTTTTAACAACTTTTAATCTGAGAGGAAGAAAGTGCACTCCAATTTAAAAGTACAGTTAAGTGTCATGACAGTCTGTTAAAACACAAATTTAAAACATGTACGTTTTTTACCCCAGTGGGAACTTATCTGCCCTGGAATGTAACAGCACAAGCCAACCTTCAATCATGAAAAGCCCATACAGGAGCACTCTCTTTGGCATCAAGAAAGTTTTGAAGGGCTTGTAACTCAAACGTGTTTTTCAGACAGCTCAACTCGAGCTGTCTAATCTGCTGAATACAAGAGGTGCCCTGAAGCTTTGGAGTATGGCCAGCTGTTACATCCTTGGCAGGATATAACTCATAGCTAAGTCATCAATAGATGAACACCTTATATTACATAACATATTCTTCTCAGGAAAAAGCTAGAGCACCTTAAAATCACATGCAGTTCATGTTTTAGATAAACAAGGTTTAATCTCCCCTCATGTCATCTGCCAATTAAGTGCTGCTTTAACCCCTCTTGTCAACTTAAAGGTACAGTACTTTCAACTTATCCCCTCCAAAGGAGAAATTCTCTTTCTGTAAATATGTAAATAGCTGTTTCACTGTCTGTTGAAAAATGTTAACAAAGCTGCCTTTGTATAATATTATACATTTTTATTATACTGAATAACATGTAAGCATAGGTGGATTAACTTACTGTATAACAGAAAAGAACAAGTGAATTTACTTATTGTAAAACAACTGCTTTCTGTGCTGTGATTTACTGTATCTGAATGACTCTCATATGTGTATCTGAATGACTCTCATATGTGTAACTGAATGACTCTCATATGTGTATCTGAATGACTCTCATATGTGTAACTGAATGACTCTCATATGTGTATCTGAATGACTCTCATATGTGTAACTGAATGACTCTCATATGTGTATCTGAATGACTCTCATATGTGTAACTGAATGACTCTCATATGTGTATCTGAATGACTCTCATATGTGTAACTGAATGACTCTCATATGTGTATCTGAATGACTCTTATTTGTGTATCTGAATAATGATTATTTGTATAACTGTATGGCTCTCATTTTTGCTGTATCTCTGTAACTGTGCATTTCCACCTGGGGGCTTCCCTACACAATCTCAAGCAGAAATTACATGAGCATCAGTAACTTGCAGAAAAAAAGACAATGGCATAAAGCCAAATGCTTTTTCCCACAGGAAATCATTGCTGGTACAATTTCTATTTGTGCACCAACAATAATTCACTTTTAAGGGAGATGTCTTCCATTTTTGAGTTGATGCAACCATGGAATTGGTATATATAAGTTTGAGGGTATAGGTAGATTTGCCCCCTCCTTGCAAAAAACAAGAAAAAAAAGAGTTTTCTGCCATCTTACTTTCAGGCAGTTTTTTGTTCTTTTGAAGTGTTGACTTTCAGGAAGTCGTCATTTCATAGTAGATCCCCACCTCAGTTGTGGCTGAAAAGGGTCTTATGGACCAGTCCACCAAGTCAACAAAGTAAAAATAAAAATATAAACAAAATAAACAGTTCTTATATGTTTGTCATTTTTATTACTACAGTTCAATGTGAATATAATGCATGCAGTTCATTTTATGCACTGTGTTTTTCTATCTGCATTCTTTGAAACTTTAAATTGTTGATTGCTTCTTTAAAGAAGAACCTCATTTTGGCAACCTAGAAATCGACACAGTATTCCCTAAAGGTCTAAGCTCTGAACAGCTGAATTCATCTTGGAATTTCATCTATTAACATAAGAACTTCGGCTTTTAAAGCAACAGTTTTATGCCAAAAAACATGTCATTTTTTTTTGAAAATGAGGGTGAATCTACACTTACCTAAAATAGTTATGTTGCGTTTTTCACTATATTTTGACATATTAGGTGCTCTGTTTTCTGCTTTGCACTGATATGCACCATAATCTGATTCTTGAAGGATAGAAATATTGAATTGAACACCATCTACAATAGAGCCACTGGCAGTTTTCATAAACTTCTCTCCTTTAAACAATGAATAGAAGATTGGATCTGTTCCATTGGGTGATCTGCACAACAGTTTTACAGATGTTCCTAAAAGTACTTCACTGGTATTTTGTAGAATGCTCAACTCAGGTTTAGATACTGGAACTGCAAAAACAAAATTGAAATAACTGTGATTTATTTAAATGTAAATATATTTAAATAAATGTCCATTATGATCTGTGCATAATTCTTCCACATGGAAAGTGGGGAACAAGGCTGAATCCACTCAAAAGAGGAATAGTTTACAATGCAAAAGATAGGTGGGCCTGAATATAATAAATATATGTGGATGGGTGGGGTAAAAATGGAAAAAAAAAAACAAAAGGTTTGGAAGAGAAGGAATATGAAAGAAAATAAAGACATGGGAAATTAGTTTAAATGAAGTACAAATGAAAAGCAAATAATGTTACAAAATAATGAAAAGGAACTATGTTGATCCTTAGGGTGAATTGGGAATGAATACAAGAAAGCTATAAGGCAAGGCAGGAAAGATTTGAATGTGTTTTTCTGTGGCATTTATTGTTTTACAAACTGCCAGTGAAAAGCAACATGGAATATAAAATGGAAAAATGTGTAATAGCTGTAACATTGAAGAGACATCCCAACATTTTTTATTGTACAAAAAGAAGGTCTTTGGAAATTATTCAAAGATGTTTCTGACTGTAAAGTATTTTAAAACATTGATATGGACACATGGAAACATAAGGTTGAGAATGACAAAGAAACTGAAAAAGTGCGATAAATCCTATTCATTGCTATTTGGTGTTCATGGAAAAGAAGAAGTGGAGTACCACAAGGTTTAGTTCTGGGTCCTCTCCTGTTTGGTATCTACTTCTCAGAAGTACAGGCTAACACAGACGTTCTTTGGATAACGAAGTTCGCAGATGACTGCAAACTAAGAACCGTAATCGAAATGGCTAATAATGTGGACATCCTACAAAAGGGCCTCACGGAGACAGATGCCTGGTGTCAAAGCCATGGCCTCAAGTTCAATGCCAAGCAGTGCATTGTCATCCCCTTTGTTAAAAATTATGTACCCATGAACTACCACATAGGTGGTAGTCTACTTAACAGTGAAAGTGTGATGAGACCTTGGGACACAGGTGGACAGTAGTCTCTCCTTTGATAATCACATCGCCACAGTAGTCAGGAAATCCTTCTACGTGGCACACCTCATCACAAAAGGTTTCTCATCCAGGAAAAAAGAGGTCATTGTTCTCCTCTACTCATCACTTATTAGACCCATTATAAAGTACAATGCCCCTTTTGATATGTATCTCACAAGACATCTACAACAACTGGAAAGGCCGCAGAAATACCTCACAAAGAGGATTACTGGCCTCAAACAGATGCCCTATGCAGACCGTTTCAAAAATCTCCAGCTTTACTCTGTCGTATATCACCTACTCAGAGGCAATCTCTGCCTAACATACAAAGGTATGTCAAACCCAGAGCTGTTGGACATGCTCCACTTAAAGAAATCCCAATCCCTCCGAGCTACATGCTCTAGGGACCTAAAGCTTGTCACTACAATAAACAGAACATGCTGGAGGGATAGATTCCTGTCCCAAAGACTTCCCATACTCTGGAACAAACTACATATCTATATCAAACAAAGTTCCTCATTAGCACTCTTCAAGAAAAAATCTTGATGATTGGATAAGAAATAGGAAATTCATCCCAGGGATCACCTCTGTGGCTCTGCTTGACAGGGGCACAGGAAAATAATTATCTTGGGTGGCGAAAGCCAGGGTACTTTTTTGGCTAGGCTTATATAGGCCCTAGGGCCAATAGCCTAGTACCTACCTATGAACAGATGAATCTATGAATAATTGCTATATAACAGATGAAAATATGAGGAGGACATAATATGTGATATTAAAAATGGTTGTGGGTAGAAAGGGTTTTGGTAAAATGGTTGTGGGAGATATAGGAAAGCAAATGTACAAAGTATGCAAAAAAGTGCAAATATGATGAATAAATAAGGAATGAAAGAAAGCTGGGAAGTATAAATACAGTAAAGCAACCTCCACTCTTTGGAGCTGCTAGGTGCCATGGGAGGACAGCTACAGCAGTTCTGGTAATGTAGTATGGAGGAGAGTGCATCAGGTGAAGGATGCAGGAGATGTGTTATTGAAAGAAAATGAGGACAAATAAATGATCATTGCAAAACAACAAGATGAAGGTTTAGTGACAATGATTAATCAGGGTGAATCATATGGTAAGTTGCATTCTGCAGGAAGAAGTGATGGAGAAATTGGTAAATGTACTAGCAGGAACAGGAGGAGAGAAAGGATATCTCTACATCACAGCTTTGTGTTGCATTATAAGCAGCAGCCATATGCAGATGCAGCAAGGCAGCACACCAAGATGCAGATATGGTTAATGAAACCTGATGAAACATTGGAGGTACTTCATTGGCACAGAAGAGAGAAAAAGTGGTAGACCTAACAAGTAGAAAGGACAAAATGTTACCATTGAGGTTTAGTGTTACAGACATAAGGGCACTCATACACCTAGGAGTTGTACATTTTTGTGAAGAAACATTTAAAAGCTTTGATCTGTTAGAGAGATGTAGTTCTAAAACTGAAAAAAAATGATAGCACTATGGAAAATATTGTTTTAAAAATAACAGTATAATTCAGGGATTCTAATGTGGATGAATATGAGTTAAAGCCTTTCTTTACTCCTATATATAACAGATAATTCAAAATAATGAGGTTCAGGTTCCGATACAAAAGCAAAAAAGTATACAGCAGTTCAAAATGAAGAAGATGAAAAGGGGAGAGACGGGTGCAGGCGAAGAAAAAGACATACCCGAATAAAAAATGATTGGAGGTGGGATTAAGGTAAGGAAAATAAAAATAAAAACTAGGAATAAAAAGTGTGAAGAACGGTAAAGGATAATACAGGAATTTTAACATTAGAGATAAACAATTGAGCTACTGGTAGATGAGTAGTGTAAAACACTAATGATGGATGTGATATGTTTACTAGACGTAAAAATATCTAAAGCATAAAACTTGTGGATCCCACTTGGGTTGCATGGCTAGGCTTATAAAGGCCTTAGTTGTCATTAGCCTATCATACACTTATGAACCATATACCTTTGAAAAAAAAAGGAGAAATGAGGCAGTATGTGGTGAAAGATCATTTGGTCAACAGGAAACGAGACATTTAGGAATTGGAAGTTTTATACAACATAAAAAAGTAAAAATAACAGATTTACTTAAAGTAACTCCTGGAAAGGTAGTAGGCTAATATGTAATTTAAGAATGCAATAAATGTATAAGATTATTGGTAATTTATGGTTCTACTAATATGTCAGGAATAAAACTTGTTTGAAAGTATGCAGATGTTTATACTAATAAATATGTCAGCAATGGTAGATGATTTTAATTGCAATCAAAGAAAAGAAAAATGAAAAATAACATAGGAAGTGAAAATGTCAAGAGAATTGATAAGATGTAGAGATTTAAAGTAAGAAAAGAAAGAGACTGGACATATAATAATATTAAGACTCAAACTGATTATATATTTGAAATAGGTAACGGGAATAGAAGCAGATGGGAAATGAACTAACTTCTTAGATTCTAGATTGATTTGGGCAAGGATAAAAGAAGACTGTAATATTATAGAAGAGGGAAAGGGTATAAAATTGTTGACAGGACATTGCATAAATTAATAAGAAATGAAAAGAGAAAATAAGATTATTTGATTATGAGGCCATTCTATAAGAACTGGATATACTGGTAGATTATATAGAAATGGAAATATAAAAAAAATATTTGGACATTAAGAAAAATATTATATGCAGATATATGAATAGATATATTGAATTTATGAGTAAATATGAAAAGGAAATAGAAAGAAGAAGTGAAAATGAAAAGAAACAGAAATGAAGATGTTGATAAAATAAAGAGAGCATAAAAATGTTTTATATAGGTAAACATTTTTAGAGTGAACCGAGTAAATGTCTCCATATTTAGGAAAATAAATAAAAATAAGGAAGGGAAGATGAATAGTATTTTAGACAATAAAGGTGGCAAAAATATTAGCAAGAAGATATGGAGGTTATTTGGTAAATAAACTATATTAAAACAAAGAAGTAATGGCACAGGCAGAATGGAGAATGAAAAAAATATTGGAGAAGGTAAAAAAAAAATAATAGAGGAAACATAAGAATGCCTGATATGAGTAATATAAGAAAAGGAATGAATATTAAATGAGTGGTTGAAGGAATGTATTATAGATAAAGAATTGTGTGGTGGAGTAATAAAAGTTATATGGAAAAAAGAATGACAGAAGTTGCATAAAGAACTGGAGTCCAATTACACTAGGAAATGCTGAATATAAAATACTAACGAAAATTAAACAAAAGGACTGTGGAAAGTATTGGTTGAGGAGTAGGGGAGGGAGGAGGTATATGGAATAAAAGGAAAAAAGGTGAGAAATGTTAATAACAAAAGAGGTAGCAGAAATGATTTTGAAAGAGAATAGAGACTTCTGATTGCTAGTATGTGATAGACAAAAGCCTTTGTTAGAATAAGCTATGAAGCCCTATGGATAATATCAACATCTTGCGGTGTGATAAAGAAAAGAATATTAGGATAATACAAACATGTTATCAGAAATCATGGGTACAAATTATGATAATGGATGGGTTGGTAAAAATGTACATCAAGACAGGAGTAAAACAGGGATGCCCATGGATGCGTCCTTTTGTATTAGTTGTGAATATGACAGTACAGCCAGGTATATCTGAAATAAGAGATGGAAGATTGAAGATGGATGAAAGAGTTGTAATACCCCTATGTTTACCTTATACAAATGATTTAATAGTAATAGTAAATAAAATAAGAGATGAGTAAGTGAGATTATAAAAGGATTTGAGGCAATGTTACTGAAAGTGGGTTCATAGCTAAATATAATGAAATGTATTTATTTTGGTGAACTGTAGAACACCATGTGAATAAACGTTACAAGAAAAGAAGTAAAGAGTTTGGGGGTAACATTTGGTATATATGAAAATATATTATGGCTGTGGCATGACATATTAGAAGGAATAAGAAAGCTTTTGGTATGGTGGAAAAGTTTTATTTATCTTTTCAGAAAAAACTTGTATGATAAATACATATGTGTTAGGGAGATTAGCACATAGAAGCAAACATATATATTTCTTTCTACAAGAATGGAAAAATAATTATCAGAGCTGTTTTTATTTTTATTTTGAGATCAAGGCTAAATCAAGTGAGAATGTGGATAGTTTATAATAAGACTGAGGAAGGTTTATTGAATTTAAATAATCTAGTGGTACACTCGGCCTCAATGCATGTAAAGACTGTAAAGGAAAAAGAAGTATGGTAGGAGAGATGCTATATGAAAGGTAATACCTGCTGCACGTTCTCAGTAAACATGCGAATAAAGGGAATTAAAACACTGTCATCTAGGCAGTCAGTTGAAGTTGATTGGGGTTGGGGTGAATCAATCACCCCTGTTATTGTTTTAGTAATCCGTTCTGTGAGGAACCTTGTGGGAAATGCCCTTGGCCTTGTATGGGCCAGAAGGGAGTCACCTCAAGGATCTTGGGGGATTCCTTCTGAATCTTCAGAAGTACCCTGGATATCAGTGGAAAGTGTGGAAAAGCATACAGGAACATTTCCTGTCCAAGAAATGGAAAAGGCATTTATCTTCCAGGCTTTCTTGCATGGAGTCCAAGAGCAGAATTTGCCAGCTAATTGTTCAGAAAGGAGGCAAACAGGTCTGCTTGAGGAACTCCCCACAGATGGATCAAATCTTGGACAACCCACCTGATCTAGTTTCCATTCTTGAGGGTCTACCTTTGTCCTGCTCAGTTTGTCTGCCATACAGTTTTCCTCTTACTCTTAAGGATTCCTTACAGTGAGACTGTGTTGTAAAGCTATATCCCAATATAACATGGCTAGTCTGAAAAATGGGTAAGACATGGTTTCTCCTTGCTTGTTGATGTACTACACAACTGTAGTGTTGTCTATAACAATGTTAAGTGGTCCAGGGGACCAAAGATGATTGAGAGAGTTGAGTGCATTGATTAAAGCAAGTATCTCTTTTCTATTTATGTGCTTGCATCTGTCCCTTGGTGTCTCAAACACCCCCTTGCATTTTTATCCCTCTTGAAACTGCTCGTCAAGCAAAGTCAAAGGCGTCTGTTGTGACTGACTTCTTTGGAGCCGGGGTGGTGCGGGGGGAGGGACCTGGATTTAGGGATTTTTGCTGTCTCCACTAAGAGACTTCTCTTCTGACAAATCCCAGAACTGGGATTTGAAAAGATCATAGGTGATGGTGCTGGGACAAAAGGTACTTCAGATACAATTACATCTTTCTCATATGGAGTCTTGCCAGGGGTATCATTAAAATCATAGATGCCATAAGACCCAAAATCTTGAGTTATTGCCTAGCAGAGACTGAAGTCAGAGTGGAAGCCTCTAGAAATAGATCTAGATATTAATCAACCTTTTCCTGTATAAGAAAAGCTCCTTGAACTGAGGTATCTAGGAGACACCCTAAGAACTGATTTTTCTGAAACTATTTGTTGCCAAAAGGGAAGTGGAGATTCAGACTTTCTGGAAGGGATCAGGTACTGCTAGGGTGGTGTGTGGGGAGGCACATGGTCCCTCACATAGTCATTCTGACTTGTTGGACTTCCTTTGTTTTGGGGAATTCCTGTCTTCATTTTGGAATCCCCTTGTCATTGCTTCTTAAATGTATGTTTACCAGCATTTTCCTGAGAATGTTTAGTTTGTTTCTTGACAAAATTTAATGAGGGATTAGAGAATCCCTTGAAAATTTGGAAAAGGAGGGCTGAAACATCTGAAAGATTCACTGTATTGGCTTACCTGTCTCATCACAGTTTTTGATAATCTCTGCAGCAGAAGGCCCAAAAGCTAAATCTCTATCCAAAGGAGAATTTAAAATCTCATTTTTCACATCATCTGGGAGGTTTGGAGAATGCAACCAGATAAACATCCTCAAAACAGTACCAGTCATTATAGCCCTTGAAGAAGTATCAATAGAGTCATACACACACTTTAAACAATGAGTTGTGACCCGTGAGATGGAAGAGACTAAACCATTTAAAGCAAAATTTTCCTCACAAGAAGAAATTGCAGATAAAACATTCCTCATACTTTCACTATTAGTCAGAATAAAATTTTGTAACCAAATGAGGCTGACAATTCAAAATTATGAAAATGAACATGGCAGCAGCATAAACTTTTTCCCAAACTTATCAATTATTTTCTCATTATTGTCAGAAAGTGTAAGACTGAAATTAATTAAATGTTTTGCAGCCGTAAGATTAACTAATGCTATAGCAGCTGCTGGGTCAAATTTGGGCTGAATGTAGAAAAACTTAAAAGAATAAGGAACTTTATACAATCCATCTGCTTTTTTGGAGGCAGCAGGTTGACTATCAGGAAAATTGCAGGAAGTGACACACACACACACACACACACACACACACACACACACACACACACACACACACACACACATACACACACACACACACACACACACACACACACACACACACACACACACACACACACACACACACACACACACACACACACACACACATTCCAGTGCTGACAGCACTAGGGGAATGGGTGAAGGTTCTTCAAATTCTATTTGTAACAGGTCATAGTATTTTTGAGGGACTGAGAAACCTCAGTGTTCTCTCACTGAAAACACGGACACATTCAGGAAATAGTTTCAGAGAAAGAGACCCTCCCCCCACGGGAAGAATCAGATACAGTGCTCCCATCTAAATATGAATCAGAAATCTGAGGAGAAAATCCTGCATCAGTCCCTTTATTTTCCTGTCCAGATTCAGAATCTAAAATCACTTCAGGAAAATAAGCATCCCTTTTTCCTTTACCTGAAACCATCCACCTTATACGAAGGATCAATAAGCTGAATTAGACCCTGAGCCAGATCCAGTAAACTACTCCTCCCAAGGAAATTTGAGCAGAAACATATAGGTTTAATTTTCTGTTTTGTTTTGCCAGGAGAAATGGAGCCAGCAGGGTTTTTGTTGGCAGCAGCAGCTTCCCTAAGGATAGGCACAACATTCTGACTAAACAGTGAAAACTTCCCTGCTCCCTCTATCAGGACCAACAAGAGTGCCTGTCCCTTGCCCAGTGAGGGGACCCAATAGCCACAAAGAACATGGCTAAACCCATACTGGCTGCAGTTGCTACACTAGAGGGATCCAGGGTAAAAGATAAGTGGTCTAAGGAACCAGCTTTGACCACTACCTTTCCTGTAACTAGTCTAGTCCAGATACAGATTTTCTGTATCCAGGACTGCTTATAAGCTTCTGAGTCCCTCAAGCCTTTCTGTGCTGGAGGGAAGCCATCTAGATTATCAGTGGGAGTGGTAAGTACTAGGTAGCCTATCTACCACAAAAGGAGTGGTTTCTGGCCAGAAATTGAAGTTTATTGGCAATTTGGGCAGTTTTTCCATCTCTTTCAACTTTCTAGTTTAAAAGCCTATGTTTGCACTTATTTCCTGCCTTTCCTGTAACTAGTCTAGTCCAGAAACAGATTTGCTGTATCTAGGACTGTATGTAAGCTTCTGAACCCCCCAAGCCTTTCTGTGTTGGAGGAAGCCGTCTAGCTTATCAGTGGGAGTGGCAAGCATTAGGTAGCATATCTACCACAAGAGGAGTGGTTTCTGGACCACAAATTGTAGTTTATTCACCGTTTCGACAGTTTTTCCATCTCTTTCAACTTTCTGGTTTAAAAGCCATGTTTGCACTTGTTTTCAGCCTTTCCTGTAGCTAGTCTAGTCCAGATACAGATTTGCTGTATCCAGGACTGTTTATAAGCTTCTGAGCAGTGCCAAAGTCTACTCTTCAATTTTTCCCTTAGATCTGCTAGGTATCTCCTCTCCTGCACTTTTATTAGCTAATTAGTCTAGCACTTTACCAGACTTCTTGTAGCAATTTTTGCAGCACACAAAAGTGCTACCAGCATTAAACATTCTACAAGGAAACAGCTCCAGTACTTATTATTAATGCCTAGCCCTCCAGGCATGTCTAAAGGTCAGTTCCCTGTGCTTTCTCCTTTTAATCTGGTGAACTTGGGCATCCTGAGGCAATGTAGCAACTGCCTTGTGTACACTAACAACCCTCTCCTCTTACCTCCTGCCAAGGCCGGAATAGCTGGTCAAGAGGAGAAGGTCAACACTTGCACCACACCATATGGAACACAGAGCCCTCCAGAACACACACCAGCACTGCCTTCACATAAAAACACAAACCACACACCCACCTTCATGGAGGTTCTCAATAAAAATCTACCCAAACAGCAGAGACCTCCAAGACAGAAATATACTCGACCACCTCTACACAACACTAATCATGAGACACATAACTCTCCTAAACAGTGTGCCACTCAACCAAAGCCCATAAGTCAAAACAACATGCCCAACACACTAGTCATAGGCAGACTCGATTGTGAGGGACACTGATGTCCTACTCACTAGGTTGAATGAGGAGAAAGTAACAGTCAGTTCCAGGATCTGCCACATAACGCACACACTCAGGTCCCTCAACAACAGGTACAAATATGACTGTCATTGTACATGTGAGTGTGAATGGCCTGAAATGTACCTCCTTGAACTACTTGAAAAGAGACATGGAGGAGCTCTCGGATTATGTAGCCCAGGTGGGTATGACCCTAGCCCTGAGCAGTATTCTACCATCACCCAGAATGATACCACAGTACAAGCAGAAAATGATTGATTTCAACAATTAGCTAAGTTTCTGGTGTCATTCTAAGGGGATCCAGCATCTGTCTGCCTGGGATGACATGAATGACAGACCTCGATGCTTTGCCAGAGATGGCTTGCATTTGTCACCCCTGGGCTTTTGGATACTGGCCAAGGTACTTACCACCCCTATAGTGCCTTCTTTAGGCAGTGTTCTGAAGACCAAATTACTACCGTTAACAGCTACAAACAAATGCAATCTAAAGGTCATGCTGCTCAACGCTAGAAGTCTAAATCTCAAAATGCACTCACTGTAAGCACTCCTTAAAATGGGGAGCATTGATATTTGTGCCATAACAGAAACGTGGTTCAAGGCAGCAGAAAGCACCCCTGCACTACCAGGCTATAACTCATTCCACACCTTTCAGCCCAGAACTTGGACCGAAGCTCCAAAGGTGGTGGTGTTTCCATATTCATAAAAAGATGTGCACACCTCCAGACTGCTAGCCCAACATAATGCATCTGAGATACTTCAGGTTCAGCTAACATTGGGTAAGACAGCGATTCAGGTCGTAGCCTGCTATAGGTCCCCAACCATGTCGCATGACTCACACTCCACGTTCCTAAGCACCCTGGAGAATATTATGGTCCAACCTAACACTCTCATACTGGATAAATTCAACTACCACTCCATTAACTGGGAAAACTACTCATGTACCAATACACTTGCCCAATGTTTCCTGGAATTTATTAATTGCAATGCCCTGGACCAGCTCGTTCTTACCCCCACTAGAGGTAGCAACATCCTTGACCTGGTCATTACTAACATGGGCGACCATTGCTCTACACCAATAGTCAACTCCTCCCTGGTTAGATCTGACCACAAACTGATCACTTTGGAAATCCACATCCCTTCCACCCCCACCCCCCGCAAAGGTAACCACCATGAACAACTTCTCCAAAGATAACTCTGGGCTCCTAAAAACAGAGGTGGCTAACTTCATCGCACCCATGCAAATGGAGAATAGCTGCATGACCACTGAATCATACACCAATGCACTGTATGAACACGTACACAAATACATGGATCTTGCCATAGCCAATAAAATCAAGACGCTGTCCTCCAAAAAAAGGAAGGCAATCTGGTGGTCCCCTGCCATAAACAAACTCTACAACAGAAGGAGGAAACTGATGCAGTATAAGGTGAAGTTCCAAGACTGGAAAAACTCCCTTATCAGCTTCAACAAAAAGTTGAGATCTCTCATTGAATCCTCTAAAGCTAGCTTTGAAAACAGAATTGCAGAAGATAGTAAAGACAGCCACAAGGCCTTCTATAGTTATGTAAAGAATCTCCACGGCAATACCCAGATTTCCTCTGAGCTACTGCACAATGGTAACCCCTATACCAAGCCAACAGATATTGCCAATACACTGGCCGAAAGATTCAGTGCCAACTTTACCCCTCCAAGGACCAGTCACAATACCAGTAGATTGCCAGCCACCCAGTATTACTGCTGCACAGATTAAAACAGCACTGTCCAAGGCCATGAATACAGCTTCTATGGGACCTGACAATATCCCTGGCTATGTTCCACATGAACTACAGAGTGAACTGGCACCTCACCTGTGGGCCCTGTTCAATCACAGCCTCACCTTAGGCTTTGTCCCTACCGAATGGCACACTGCTACAGTCATCCCTCTCCACAAAGGAGGAGTGACTACAGACCCTGGGAACTATCGTCCCATTAGCGTGATGAGTCTGATATGCAAAGCTATGGAATGCATAATCATGGACCTAATAAACAAGGATATAGGGAATCTCTAAACTCTGAATCCACACACTTTGGTTTTGTGAAGAGTAGATCATGCCTGCTCAACTCGGTCAACTTCTTTGAGTCAGTCACCAGAGCTGTGGATGAAGGCAATGTGGTTTATACAGCCTACCTTGATCTGGCCAAGGCCTTCGATACCATTCCCCACTCAGGAATCATAGAAAAACTCACTAAGCTAGGCATCAACCCCCTATATCACTAGGTGGGTTGCAAACTGGCTCACAGGTAGAACCCATAGTGTGAAAGTAGCTGACTCAAAGTCAGACTGCCGACCAGTCACTAGTGGAGTTCCAGACCTCTCAACCGTCCCAAATTACTCATTTTTTACTGAGTTTGGGGGTCCCAATAATGTGGTGCCATGATTCCCAAGTGGCACCCCATTATTTCTGAGTTTTCAATCTATTGTTTTTACTGCCATTCGGGCAGAACATAAAATTTCATCAACTGCAGAGCCACTAAGAGGATTTCTTTACTTGTTAAGCCATGCAGCTGAGCCAGACAGAAGGTACCATCTTTGGATGTTATTAGAAGTAACGTGTGTGTGTGTGTGTGTGTGTGTGTGTGTGTGTGTGTGTGTGTAAATGTCCCCAATGGAATACATCTGGTGGCTAGAGGTACTCAGGCTCAAACCCTGTACCTTGGGTACAGGTAAAAAGAGTCTAATGTCCCTAGCCATCATCACTTGTGAATTTATGCCTCACATTTTTGTTCTGTTCCTCATTAAATCTCTGGTTTTCAGGAGTGGTAAAACAAAATCTTTTATTCTAGCAATTTTCTAAGTTTATAAGATCAATATTTGAAATGTGTCCCTATTTTGGGGCTGTATTCCCCCATTATTGGCTTTCTTCTGTAATTTTGTGCTAAGAGGTTGAGAGCTACGGTGAGAAGTGAGAACTGAACTCACTAAATGATAGTCATTTAAGTTTGTCTTCCTGTCTTTCATGAATCTGCTGATTTAGTTTAGTAGTATGTTGCTCTAACGGTAGTGCACAGAGTTCTGGGTTCAAGACTTGACAGTGAAATGCACGGTGGTAACACAACATTTTATGCAAGCAACTTTCCAAAATTATACAAGCAATTATTAAAACATGTGCCTGGTTTTTGGCCTTTTGCCCCCCCAATTGAAAATAAGTGCAAGAAGCTGTGCAACATGCCTATGGCTTACACTACTGTGATTCTATATATATATATATATATATATATATATATATATATATATATAGAGAGAGAGAGAGAGAGAGAGACGTAGACTGCTGCATGCATTTTATTTCATTGACTACTGGAAAAATGTTCAAACAATACACTTAAAATGCAATTGTGTGTGGAAGTAGACTGTTATCATGGAAATGTTCTGAATAGAGCAGTTTTTCATTATTAGTGCATGCACTTTGCTTCATTGCCTACTGGAAAAATGTTCAAACAATAAATTTGAAATGCAATTGTGTGTGGAAGTAGACCTTTATGATGGAAATGTTATGAATAGGGCAGTTTTGTCATTATTGTTGCATGCATTTTGTTTCATTGCCTACTGGAAAAAAATGTTCAGACAATAAATTTAAAATGCAGTTGTGTGTGGAAGTAGACCTTTATGATGGAAATGTTCTGAATAGGGCAGGTTTGTCATTATTGGTTAATGCATTTTTGTTTCATTGCCTACTGAAAAAATGTTTAATAAATTTAAAATGCGCTCTAACTTAAGTCTAACAAGTATGCTGTATTATACAAGGAATATAATTTAATAAAGTCAGAAAGGTGTATCAAAGAACACATGTATGTTTCTTGTTTTGTGTGCAAGGGGCCTCTGATTTGAAAAAAGCCCAAAGGTTTATCCACCACTGGCCAGATGCATTTTCTTTGGATGTGGTGTGGGTTTCAATGCTGTTTCAATGAATGTGAGTTTCAAGGGCAGAGAAGTTTTAATGCCAAGGCTATTTTCATTGTGAGACAGTATTGCTTTGTTTATCAGATATCTATTAGTGTTTGTGCATTGTGCTATAAAATGTAAAAAAATAAAATCCAAATAATCATTGTAGAAGTAAAGCAGTATGCACACATTAGTGTTTATGGGAAATGGGGTGAAATAGCCAGGTAATGGAACATTGGAATGGCTGCAGGGGGACTCTGGTGCTATATTTTGGTTCTGTTCTTCAGTTTGCGTTTGAAAGTTGGTATCTCACAATTCCATTGGAGTGGGCGGGGTTGTGTAATTATGTATGCAACTTATACGTTAATCAGCGTACAGATTTGTACCTATTTTTCATGGGCCTTGTCCAGATTTATGATGCTTCCTGGTTGAGAGATATGTTCAGTCCTGGGTCCTCTCCTGTTTGGTATCTACTTCTCTGAAGTCCAGGCAAACACGAAAGGACTCATAAAATTTGCATACAATTGCAAGTTGGGAGCTATTAGTAACTCCTCAAGTGATGTTGACATCCTACAGAAAGGCCGCACTGAGACCAACAACTGATGTCAGAACCATGGCCTTAAGCTCAATGCCAATAAATGTGTCGTCATCCTCTTTGGGAAAAACCCAGTTCCCATGAATTGCCACATCGATGGTAGTCCACTGAACACAGAAGGCATTATAAAAGATCTGGGAACACAGGTTGACTGCAACCTCTCTTTTGATCACCACATTGCCACTGTGGTCAGAAAGTCTTTCTATGTGACACATCTCATTACTAAGGGTTTTGCATCCAGGAAGAAAGAGGTCATTGTCTCCCTCTACTCTTCCCTCATTAGGCCAATCATTGGGTACATTGCTCCATTTGGCATGTACCTCACTAAACACCTGAAACAACTGGAGAGGCCGTAAAAGTACCTCACAAAGAGGATCCTAGGCCTTAAACATTTGTCCTGTAAGGAAAGACTCAAAAAAACTCACAACTATTCTCTGTCTCATATCTCCAATTAGAGGTGATCTTTGCTTGACTTACAAAGCCATGTCTGACCTAGCTCTGTTAGAAATACTACATCTAAAGAAATCCCAATCCCTCAACACCACATGCTTCAGAGACCTCAACCTCATTACCACAATCAACAGAACTTGCTGGAGGGACAGGTTCATAACCCAGAGATTGCCCATGCCATGGAATAGACTTGCCATACATGTCAAGCAGAGCACCTCACTGGCCCTCTTCAAGAGAAATCTTGACGAGTGGATGGGAAATAGAAAATTCACCCCAGGGATCACTCCAGTGGCTTTACTCTACAGAGGCACTGGGAACTAAGGTTGGGTGGTATGATGCCAGGGTAATCGTATGGGCTAGGCTTGTAAAGGCTCCAGGGCCATTAGCCTAGTACATACTTATGAACCTATGAACCCACCTATGTCTGAGGCAAATTTTAAAGTTGTAAAAAGTCACTTTTCCCCTATAAAAGCACAGTGAAAAGCACTTTAATGCACTTTGTCAGCCATCCAAATTAAAATAAACACAGTTTCTCCACAGAAAAAAATGTATTTCAACTACTTTTAACAACTTTTCATCTGAGAGGAAGAAAGTGCACTCCAATTTAAAAGTACAGTTAAGTTTCATAACAGTCTGTTAAAACACAAATAACTTTAAAATGTGTAAGCTTTTTACCCCAGTGGGAACTTATCTGCCCAGGAATGTAACAGCACAAACCAACCTTCAATCATGAAAAGCCCATACAGGAGCACTCTCTTTGGCATCAAGAAAGCTTTGAAGGGCTTGTAACTAAACCGTGTTTTTCAGACAGCTCAACTCAAGCTGCCTAATCTGGTGAATAGAAGAGGTGCCCTGAAGCTTTGGAGGCTGGCCAGCTGTTATATCCTTGGCAGGATATAACTCATATAGCTAAGGCTACTGCAGCAGTCATCAGTAGATGAACATCTTATATTACATAACATATTCTTCTCAGGAAAAAGCTAGAGCATCTTAAAGTCACATGCAGTTGCTCATGTTTTAGATAAACAAGGTTTAATCTCCCTTCATGTCATCTGCCAATTAAGCGATCCTTTTACCCCTCTTGTCAACTTAAAGGTACAGTACTTTCAACTTATCCCCTCCAAGGGAGAAATTCTCTTTCTGTAAATATGTAAATAGTTGTTTCACTGTTTGTTGCAAAATGTTAACAAAGCTGCCTTTGTACAATATTATACATTTTTATTATGCTGAATAACATGTAAGCATAGGTGGATTAACTTATTGTATAACAGAAAAGAACAAGTGAATTTACTTATCTTAAAACAACTGCTTTCTGTGCTGTGATTTACTGTATCTGAATGACTCTCATTTGTGTATCTTGAATGACTCTCATTTGTGTATCTGAATAACGATTATTTGTATAACTGTATGGCTCTCATTTTTGCTGTATCTCTGTAACTGTGCATTTCCACCTGGGGGCTTCCCTACACAATCTAGAGCAGAAATTGCATGAGTATAGTAGCTTGCAGAAGAAAAGACAAATGGCATAAAGCCAAATGTTTTTTCCCCGACAGGAAATCATTGCTGGTACAATTTCTATTTGTGCACCAACAATAATTCGCTTTAAGAGAAATATCTTCCATTTTTGAGTTCATGCAACCATGGAATTGGTATATATAAGTTTGGGGGTATAGGTGGATTTGCCCCCTCCCTGCAAAAAACAAGAAAAAAAAAGAGTTTTTTGCCCTCTTGCTTTCGGGCAGTTTTTTGTTCTTTTGAAGTGTTGACTTTTAGGAAGTCGTCATTTCATAGTAGATCCCCACCTCACTTGTGGCTGAAAAGGGTCTTATGGAACAGTCCACCAAGTCAACAAAGTAAAAATAAAAATATAAACAAAATAAACAGTTCTTATATGTTTGTCATTTTTATTACTACAGTTCAATGTGAATATAATGCATGCAGTTCATTTTATGCACTGTGTTTTTTCAATCTGCATTCTTTGAAACTTTAAATTGTTGATTGCTTCTTTAAAGAAGAACCTCATTTTGGCAACCTAGAAATCGACACAGTATTCCCTAAAGGTCTAAGCTCTGAACAGCTGAATTCATCTTGAAATTTCATCTATTAACATAAGAACTTCGGCTTTTAAAGCAACAGTTTTATGCCAAAAAACATGTCATTGTTTTAAAAATGAGGGTGAATCTACACTTACCTAAAATAGTTATGTTGCGTTTTTCACTATATTTTGACATATTAGGTGCTCTGTTTTCTGCTTTGCACTGATATGCACCATAATCTGATTCTTGAAGGATAGATATATTGAATTGAACACCATCTACAACAGAGCCATTGGCAGTTTTCATAAACTTCTCTCCTTTAAACAATGAATAAAAGATTGGATCTGTTCCACTGGGTGATCTGCACAACAGTTTTACAGATGTTCCTAAAAGTACTTCACTGGTATTTTGTAGAATGCTCAACTCAGGTTTAGATACTGGAACTGCAAAAACAAAATTGAAATAACTGTGATTTATTTAAATGTAAATATATTTAAATAAATGTCTATTATGATCTGTGCATAATTCTTCCACATATGATATTCCTGAGTTGATGGTTGCAAAAGTGCAACTCTTACTGTTAAAATGTATCTCCTCAGTTAACTTATGTCAACTAACCCAGTGGTGTGATACTTGGGAACACAGGTTGATAGCAATCTGAACTTTGACCACTAACTAAGTTTCCACAGTATTAAGGAAAGCCTTCTATGTAGCGCACCTCATAAGCAAGGGCATAGCATCCAGGTCAAGGGATGTTATAACTCCACTGTACTCGACCCTTATCAGATCACTAATAGAGTATAACGTACCCTTTTGCATGCACCTCACCGGTCACCTGCAGCAGCTGGAGAGTCCTCAGAGGTTTCTCACTAAGAAAATACAGGGACTCCAAACCACGACCTACGTGGACAGACTGAAAGCCCTGTCACTTTACTCTTATAGGCTGCTGAGAGGTGACTTGTGCCTGGCCTATGGGGCAATCTCCAACCCTGCCTTAATGGAAATGCTGCACATCTGCAAGTCAAATGGCTCAAGAGTCACTCGCTGTAGGGATATTAACCTAGGTTGTGACATTAACAGAACATGCTGGAGAGACAGATATGTCTGCCAGAGACTGCTGCTTCTCTGGAACAGACTCCCTATTCACGTAAAACAGAGCTCCTCACTGACCCTATTCAAACTCAACCTAGATAATTGGATGGGTGACCGCATATTCACCCCTGGGGTGGTACCCATGTCCCTCATGGACAGGGATAGTTGGTGGTGATCACAGACCCACTCTGGTCATAAATTCGTTCTGCGAACTACCCAAAAAAAGAACAAATGGGGATACTTGAGATTAATATGGCTAGGCTTGTAAAGGTTATAGGGCCACTAGCTTAGTAACCTCCTATGAAACTATGAACTGAAAACTAAACCAAAGTAATACCAGAAGCATACTGTTGCCTAAATATAGGGAGTCAGTTAAATGTTTGAAGAAAGTAATATCTTAGTAATTGTTACCTGCTTGGTTATGTATCTAAAGATGTTAGATGGCATAGCAGACTGGCAAATTAGTGATTCATATTAAATTGTTTTGAACTGTCTTAAAACTTCAGCATTTGTCTTTATAAATAACCTGCTAGGTGAAAACTAATAATACCTTTCAAGCAATTGAACAATTATTTCTAAGGCTTCCAGCATACTTCAACAAAATATGTTTTTAAAATGCTTTGGCTACATTCAGTTTACCTTAAAATTCATTTGTGACAATAAATAAATAAATAAATAAATAAATAAATAAAGGGACAAAACACGTTGGTGTCACAACCAATGCACATGAAGTTAAAATGGCAGAAAAAAGAACATTGAGAAAGAGGAACTGATGTGCTTAATACCTTATGTGTGATATTCAGCATTCATTTTAACAGATGATGGACAAAGTAAAAGTAAAGAAATATCTAGCTAGCAAACAAAACAGATTAAACTTAAGTGGTATAATTCAAGTGTTTTAGCAATTTACATAAACATAGGTAGTTTTAATGACTGACAAAAAAGGAGCTAAGCCATTTTATAGAAAATAATTGCAGATTGGCGAATGCACCTCCCATTTAGTATAGTTTATACAGGCTGCTAAATTACAACGATTATACAGTGCAATGGTTGCCCCTTTATATAAGGAACACATGTTAGGCTAATGATAAAGAGACATGCCTACAACATTCCTGTTTGATGTGTTACTGGTGGGTCTACCTGTCCATGCTGCTTCCAACACCTGATTTCATGACTTCCTCATTCCCGTTCTAGTGTCATTCCAGAGTTCTTCTATCTCTGAACCCTAACCTGTGCAAGCCTGACATTACTTGTTGGGGGTCATTTTGGCACTGTCATGTTGATGAATTAAATGTTTCCCTCCTTAAACTCCCCTGCTGTCACTTGTGCAAAGTCATAACAGTAAATAGGAAAGCACCACTGAACTTTTTGTTTCCTAATACTTGCACTTACAATGGGTTTGGATTTCTTTGATCCTAGATTAATGACCATTTTTCAAGGCCAAAGGTATAAGCAAAGTGTCAGTGTCCCCTGTACCCTTTCTGTGAAGAAAGGACAGTAGCATCATCTCTCTTGTCTAACTGTCAGCGTTTGTGGTTATACAGCTTACAGATAAGATGCTTCAGTATCAAAAATTGAGTTACTATTGCAAATGTGCCCATGAGGATCACAGACTATGAAGAAGAAAAGGGCTGTGTGACAGAGTAGTTAATAAGAATACTACTTATGGTGGAGAATGTGGCCTTTACTTGCACAAGTACATACATATTTCTTGTTTGCATTATGTCTCAGTGTGTCTAAATCATCTGCAAGATTAATAGATTCCAGCGTGTGTGACAGTAAACTAGAAACTGATATTTAAATTAATCTACACCATCTAAAACTCACCTACAGCAAACTGTTTCAAGAACTATATAAATTATACCTTATAAAGTTAATTGACTATGCAAATGAGAAACATAATATTTTTGTTTTTAATTAAAAACTGTCATAATGTTCTGTATAGTCTTTGCTATCCCTCACATTCAGTAGTATTTTTGATTTGCCCATCTCTTTTTTGGCTATTTTAATATTAGAGCTACAATTCTAGCAGAGGACAAGTCAACACTTTCTTTTCTTATATAGTTTTCTAGCAAATATTAAAGTGACAATCTGAATATTTAGAAATATTACAGAAGCTGTTCAAAATCGTACTGTACTTCACACTGCTTTGTTGGAGCCATGTAATGATAATGTTCTGAACAAATGTCCAGGGATCATTATCAGCAAACTGCAGCATTTAATAATACACATTTTCCTTGATTTCTTTTCAGCATTTATTCAGTGCAGATATGTGCTTCAAAGGCTAAAAGCACAGACAGGAAATCTCAGTGCCGAGGAATTCGACCTGATGGTACCATATGGTTCTTGTACTTGGACTTAATGGTACTTGTGTTTTAACCAGTGGGTCTAAGTGATGGGTTGGTGGAACTGAGTAGCTAAAACCAGCTCACAGGGAGTGAGGGAAACTCCACTAAGGGAGTACTTTGTGATGAAAGCTAGAATATGCATTTCTGATTGGGAGCCCCAGGGGATTCTGAACACATGCTGTGGTGCAGGTACATGTTTAAGCACATGTGATGCACAGAATGACCTTAATGCAGTATGACTCAGGCAAGGGGTGGGGGGGAGTTAAGTTATACTCCCCTGTGCAAGGTCCAGGTGCTTGAGTGCTATCAGCTAAGAACACACTTCCTCACTGACACTTGTTTGAAAAAACAAGTGCTTGAACTCCCAGTAGACCTCACAGCATTCATACCTATAAAACCGTATAGCCCTATGAGAACCTAAACTGTAATGCTAAAACTCCAACCCAGTTCTCAACACACATCCTTACTCCCTTACCCAAAAACTCCTGTCCACCTCTCTAATCTTAAAGTCCCTGATAACTCACTAAACCTAAAACTCTATGCCCCCTCCCTAAACCTAAACTCTTAATTTGTTTCCTAACCCCAAAATTCCCTTCCTTCTCTATCTATAATGCAAAAACTCCCTTCTCTTCCCCTACACTTAAAACTCCCTTCCTGTTCCTTAACCCTGAACACCTTTCACACTCCCTCTCCATGGCCACTTGCCAGAACTCTTAGAGTCCGAGCGTGAGCAGCAGTCTAAACATGCTACAAAATGTTCAAGTCCCTGCTCTGAGATAGTGATTTTTGAGTGCTTGGGACTCAACTGCTTGTAGTGCTCATAAATAAAAGCCATGATCTCTACCAACAATGACTAGAAGAGAGGTCAGATGTACAGCAAAGTTCAAAAGTAGTCTGTCAAGATGGCTTGGATGAATGATACCTCCGTAGTCTTAATACAGACAGATCCTGAAAGATTGGAAGAAAGTAAATAAAATGCCTCTGTGTCTAGAAAAAGTATAACAAAAGCATTGGGTTATATAAGTTATCTATAAAATAAGGTATAACTGCCACCAAAATAATGTGAATTTGTAATTTGTCATTTTTTTGAAAACTGTTTACTAATAACTGCAATTTGTCTACAAAAATATGGAGTATATAAGAATATAAGAATATAAGCAAGCATAACTTCATAATGAGGAAATACATAGCTATACATATAATGCCTGAAACAGGTGAAGTTGTGAAGCATATAGCTGACGAACATGTAGAAGGAGACTTATAGTAATATCAACAAGTTATGAATGACCTAGGAATGACCAAATCAACGACAGCTGATTCTCAGTCCTATGTAACATACATGTGACTGCATCTGTGTTTAATCAAACAAGAATGCAGGATTTATTAGAACTGTAACAGACAGAAAGTGCTATGGTTGAAACTTGGACTGCTTGAAAGTCCAATTTGAACCAATAAATACAACACAGGAATAAACAAAACCATGAAAAGTATTATAAGAAACAATAAAAAAGCAATGTCATTGACACTATCATAAAACAGCAACATATAAAATAAACGAAAAAAACAAAAGCCATAGTGTCAAGACTATTCCCTGTCACATAATTTGGTTCAGGAATACCCTTTCTTTCGGGGGCATTACAAAATGAAGTATTTTGGAATTTAGCTGAAGAATGAGGTATCTCAAGCGATGGAGGCATGGAGAGAGAGAACAAAGAATAGACTAGAAAATTAGGCAGTGGAAGATGTTATTTTTTGTATAAGGAAAGGAAGGTATTGGCCATTAAAACGGTTTTGGTGCCCTTAGTTCTATATGCAGTGCAGGCATTCTTTGTGAAACCAGAATAGAAAAATTGTGCTAGAATTCAGAAAGAAGCAAGTAATTTTATTTGGAATGGGAAAAGACATGGAGCAGTTAGGAAAACAAATATTATCAGTTCAGCAGGGTGGACTAGGCCTCCCAGATTTGAAGACATTTTATTTGGCAAGTCAGATTAGCTTATTTACTTCAACAGTAAAGCTATGAACCTAAATGGAATTAATGATAAAAACACAGCACAATAATATGGTAGGAGAGGACCATCTAGGATTTTGGACACAGATGATAACTGACCCTACTGAGAGACAGAATTATATGCCTGCACAGCATTAAATGTTTCTAGAATGTAAATAAGATCCAGAATTGTCTAAAGTTATTAGCCCCTATAGGGGTGGTAAAACAGAAAAGGAAGGGCTGACAACAGCTGAAAGCAACATGCAGGTAGAGAGCCTGAGAAAATAACTTAGGTACTGGGGACAAGTCATAAATAGAAAAGCAATAAAAAGTTGAGGAGAAATAAAATTAGAATTCCAGTTATCAGACAGATTGTAACTGGTTTATTTATGATTAATAGCAGATGTTAAGTGAATACAAATGTTACGTGAAAGGAAAGAGAAACCTGAACTAATATAGCTATTAATAGAAGCCTGACTCCCATTGGCCTTAACACATAGGTTATTATCCGCAGCATATAAGACCTTTGATTGATAACTATGAGGGTTAGACAGAGAAATTAAGCAGATTGGAGTGAGAGACTAAGTCAGCAGATAACCCAAAAACAAGGTACAGAAATATGTTTAGCATCAAGTTATACAACAAAGACGTGAAAGAAGTTTAGGATAAATCCATACCGTTATACCCCAAGCAAATAAAAAATGGTGTTTAATGATGTAACAGACAGTTGCTAGAGATGTCATGCAGGGGAAAGAGGAATTTGTGAGCACATCTTTTGGGGTGTTCAAACTGAGGGATTTAAAAATGACTTACAAGAAATAATGTGAAAGGTTTTAATTAAAAATGTAACAGTGGACAGAGAATTAATGTTGAGTAGTGATGGCAGAATGAAATAATTTAGCCCGTGCACTCATTAATAACCCAGGCGTCTGCATGTCCTCCCCGCGGTTGGGTGGGCATTTGAAAGACATGCATAAATGGGCATGCCTTCGTTGAAGGTTGAACATCGAGCTGACACCTCGGCATTTGTGAAAGTCTACTGCCAATCATTAGCAGACCAGAGTTCCGCTATTGCGACCCCTAACCAGGAAAAGCCGAAAGACAAACAACAACCACAACTCATTAATAACCCTAAAAATGATAGTAACTAAAAAGGCCATTTCACAAATAGGAAAAACAAGAGCAAACCACAATGAGGGGGGTAGTAGAACCAATGTCAGAGATTCAGCGTATGGAATTAACATTAGAGGAGCAGAAATTAAGAAACTGCTTTGAAATAAATGGATTCTGTGGAATCAATTGACAATTCAGAATTAAGACTTTAGAGCCCAAAAGGATAAGAGTGAGAAAAGGGAAACCTGCTGAGGTATAACAGATGTGTACAATGCTATGTAGAACAACTAGATTGCAGTACTACTGTCTGAGGGGCTTTCATAACTGATGTATGGGGTTGAAAACAATATAATTTGGGACGCATCATGATTGTCATGTAATCAGTTTGTTAATTATGGGTATTAGAGATGGTTAAAATAGTAATGGGTGTGTTTCATGTTATCTCTACATTTGGGTATGCTCATATCTAAGAAACCCAAAACAATAGCACAAGCCAATAAAAAATTCAAATCCAAGGCGGTAATGAACCAGAACCAGACAGATGAACACTAAAAAACACTGT
Source organism: Protopterus annectens (assembly GCF_019279795.1). Taxonomy (NCBI): domain Eukaryota; kingdom Metazoa; phylum Chordata; order Ceratodontiformes; family Protopteridae; genus Protopterus; species Protopterus annectens. The sequence continues at coordinate 1,339,180,744 of NC_056741.1, forward strand.
TTAATCCAACGAGTTTGAAATAGCAAATCCAATGAATACCAAGCAGTAAAACACCAAATCCAATAACGTTATTGGATTTGGTGTTTTACTGCATGGTATTCGTTGGATATGCTATTTCAAACTTGTTGGATTAAACAGTGTTTTTTAGTGTTCATCTGTCTGGTTCTGGTTCATTACCGCCTTGGATTTGAATTTTTTATATGCTCATATCTATCAACCTCCTAGCACAAAAATCTAAACCAAAAATAATGGGGGAACAAAGGCCCAAAATCAGGGACATATTTTAAATATTGCTCTTACAAAATAAGAAAGTTGATAGATTAAGAGCATGCATTTTGTGAAGGATATGAAGTCTGAAACTCGAATGTCTGTCATTTAGTGACTTCAAGTCATCAACTATTTGCCAGAAAACCACACATTTTATTAGGAACAGACTAAAAATATAAAGCAAAAATCTAGACACTCTGTGAAAGTCTAGACAGTTAAGAGGTATGACTAAGTCTGAATATAGTAGCATTTATGTAAGTTTTTCACAGCAGATTTTGACAGGCTGAATTTTAATGACATAAGTATGATGTGCTGCATGGTTGAAGATGACACAGTCTATATTGTGAAAATTTACAATTGTAAATAAAGTTACATATTACATTTAAAAAGTGACAAAGAAAACATTAAAGCAGAACTGCACAAATATTAACCAATGGGAAAGCAAGGAAGAAAATCAAGAAAGCACAGGCACATATCAGATGAAAAGAGAGCATGCTCAAAACATGGCAGCAGCATTACTCACAGTACACATGCATGTGAGCACTGCTACAGACAGAGTAGTAAGTATGACAAACACAAAACGTGCAGCAGCCTAATAAAGCGCTAGCACAAAATGCAGAGAACTGATAGGCATGCGCCGTGCATGCATTAGTTTTATTGTAATGTTGAAATATGAGGGATCTCCAGTGTGCCAAGTACTTAACTGGTTTCTCACCTGTGCTCCAGGTTAGACCACAAAAGCTGCAGGAGCACTATGGAAAAAAAAGGTCTGTGCAAGGGTAGTTATGCTTGGTACAGATGGGATGACTTAGAAAGTGATGGGCAGGTTTCTGTTCTATACTGTGAACCATTTGTCTACATTTATATACTTGTCACATGTATACTGTATAAGAGCAGAGGGTCAAACAAATATTGCATAGCAAAACATATGTGCTTTGGAAGAATAGCCATTCAGATAGCAACTTTGTTTGCTTGTTTGTTTAGGTATGTATATATATATATATATATATATATATATATATATATATATATATATATATATATATATATATATATATGATCTTCTTTGCCAGGTATGATTCAGTAGTCACAGTTCCTGTGTATATGGGATGATTTGTTTAAATGACTTATTCATGGTAACACAATATGCAAATGGAGATGGAGACAATCAAACTCAGGATTAAAGGATGAAACTCATTATTTTAAAGCTCAATGCTGCATCAACAGACTTAATATTAATTCATCAAGACTGTTCTGATTGGTCCAGAACAAGACAAAGAACCAACCAGATGGATTTCTGCTGAAAGAGCTAAGATGGACACAGATGTATATTCAATAAGCAAATGGTTCTGCCAAAACCATCCAAAAAATGGGAACTTCTCTAGTTACACTGTTTGACTTAATATAATACTGCAGGGTTTGCACTCAGAAAGATTGTTGCGCAATATGTATCTGAAGCAATAAAAGTGTGTCACTACCATAGTATCAGCACACACACTGATTTGAGCACTTGGTGCACAGTAGTATAACACAGATGTTGTATGGAGAGGCATACGGTATTAGAGATAGATATTTGACACAGTAGTGCATCTAGGAACAGTTACGCTGTAAACAACAATAAAGCATAGGGCTATATGCAAACAGAAGATCTCAAATGTCATATCAGAGATCTTTGTATGTGGCGTATATACAAGGAATGCACAGGTCCTATCAGATGCATTATTAGGTCTACTTCAGTACTTATAAATATTCTTTGTCAGTTGTTAGACTTAATTGCTTAAAACTAGCCTGAAGGCTCAACTGGAGAGCTCTCATCTGTGTTTTCAGTGAGACAGATTTGGATAATGACCAGGGTAGTGGTGAGCCAAATGTGAGAAGAGACTGAGTAGCTGTCTGACTCTGTGATGCAGAAGGATAACATCCGGAATGTGACACGCCCAGTCAAGGTTTGATTATTGAGTTGAGTCCCAGGGGAGGGATGCAAGTGAGTGGGCACACAGCCATCCTGTGGTAAGGTTGGCAGTAAGGCCTGACTGCACGAGCACCTGCTGTTGGAAGTCAGACACAGGTTCATCAGTAGATTGCTAAAAGGGGCTACATGTCTGCTTACCAAAACAGCATCTGCACACCATAACTAAGACAGATATGTGAAAGCATGCATCCAAAACCGATTTCTGTAAGCACTTCTTTGAGCATGTGCTGTCCAGCAACCGGGGGGGGGGGTGTTAAATGTAATAAATAAGCTAAAGCAAGTATAGATGATGGCTCTTGATCTCAGACTATCATTTTCAATGTTTGCAAATGGTTGTGATTCTATAAAGTAAATTGCAAACTGCCCCAAGAGATGGAGGGTTTCTCAAAGGGTGATGTGTGGCATTACAGCAGTCTGGATGGGGCACTGACTGAGTTTCCAGGGGGCCAAGTAGGGACTTGAAAAAAGAAGACTGAGTTGCTGTCAGTCTGATCTTTGAATGGATGAAATTAGCCCGTGAATAACATTCCTGAAGAATGGATAACAGAGGTCTTTCCCTGCTTGTTCAGATACCACCCTTATTATCTAGTAGTTTAAAACCACTATGACAGATTCAGGTTTCACAACCCACACCACCTTCAGCTGTAACAGACTGATTTGGAACTATTGCTCCACACTTGATCGGATGCCTTAACTGAAACAGCTCCAAAGTGAATGCTTCACCCTTTTAACAATGCATTATACCAAAGGGCCAAACTCTTTTCAAAACCATACTGAGCATCATAAAGAATTCTACATTTGTTTATGTAATGTGATACTGTGACCACTGAGCCTGAGAAACACTCTGTATTGAACATAATAAAGAATTCTACATTTGTTTATGTAATGTGATATTGTGACCACTGAGCCTGAGAAACACTCTGCCACTTGCACACAGGACAAGATGGCTTATGAAACAGGCACGTGGTTGACAAGAAATACAGGTTTTTTCCTGAGTCAGGTGACAATACAATGGCAACCAATAGAGAACAGCTGTTCTGAGATTTAAAAATGACCACTGGGGATTAACAAGACAGATCTCAAGTTTTGCAGTCTTGAGAAGGTTTGGAGAAGTTCCTTCTAGGAGCCGATGAACACAGGACAGGGGAATTTAGGAAAACTCTCCTTATTCAAAAGCAAATATTACCAGCCTAGGAAAAGGTTGCTTTGCAGTGCAAAAGAAGTGTGGAACCTAGGGCAATAGTCCAAAGGACATTATTAGAAAAGGCATATAAGGACATTATCAGGGAAGTATGGGGCCTAGAACAATACTCCAAAGGACATTATCAGAGAAGTATGAAACCTAGGTCAATATGCCAAAGGACATTAACAGAGAAGTATGGAGCCTGTGAAAAGACTCCATTGGACATAATCTGGAAAATATGTAGCCTGGAGAAAGACTCCAAAGGACATTACTTCAGGATACTGAAGCCTGGTGAAAGACATCAAAGGATATTACCAGAGAAACGTGGCACCTACAAAAGACTCCAAAAGGAAAAGTTACTGTGCATGTTTTAGGAATAAGAGACAAATTATATTAACCAGTAAATAACTGTTCTTATTTTAGACTGCAAGTCACTTATTTAAGTGACGTTTCTTCTGCTGAAGAAAACATTATTTTTCATTCTGTCTTATGTACTAAATAAAGCCCATTATGTGCTGGTGAAAAATGAAACTCACCTCTCATTTCATGAATTTGTGAGTATAAAAGGGCAGACTAGAGTTAATCCCCCAAATACTACTGTAGTTAAATATCTCATTTTAAATCAAATGAGAAGATAAATTTGGTCAAGAAAGAGAGAAATTTCAAAACCTAAAGGTAGACAAGGCAATGGGACACAACTGCAGAAGCCTAGCTAGGGTAGAACAAAGGGGGCAGCCATCCCTGACACAAGGTGTTTGGGGTGTGCTGAGCAGATGCTGATCTGCAGCAGTGTAGTACTGACATTCAGTTTTATGAATGCCAGTAGCTCAGGGCTGAAGTGCTAATGCTTCAGCATTCGAGGTGTACCATTCAAAACGTAGCAAGCTGCATGTTAAATGTGTAACAAGCAGTCTGCTATGATTATTTGGAAGAAGAAAGTACAGTTTTGTACCTACCATAAATGTAGATGTCCGATAGGTATTCATCTGCAGTCATAACATATGGGTTGTCCTGCCTCAGGCAGCCCTTCAGTCGGCCGGATTCCAAAGTCTGGGTCTGGCCTCGGCTGATGCCGCACTTCACCCGACGTCATAGCTCCTGGGGTATAAAGGCATCAGCCGACGCCATTTTCCTCAGTGTTTCTTGCCCCAGATGCCAGGTGCCCTCAAGGAAGGCTAAAATTTGTATAAAAGTAGCAAATTCCAAACAGTAGAAAAACAAAAGTATACATATATACATACAAACAAATACACCATAATAGATTCCCCCAGTCAGCTAAGAGAGGGGTAAGTACCCTAGGAATACCACAGAGGGGAAGGAGGGTGGGTAATCCTGACTGCAGATGCATACCTATCGGACATCTACATTTATGGTAGGTACAAAACTGTACTATGTCCTTCAAGGATGCATCTGCAGTCATAACATATGGGTAGAATACCATAGCCAAACTGGGGGAGGAGGCACTAAGATAATGATGGTGTAGTTAAGAGCCTTTGTAAAACAGCAGTTGCAAAACCTGCTCGGGATCTGGAGTATAAAGGAAGATTGTAATGCTTGGCAAATGTATGCATGGAGCTCCAAGTAGCAGCTTCTAAAATGTCTTTGGTAGCCACTCCTCGTAGGAAAGCTGTAGTGGTGGCTGTAGCTCTTATGGAGTGAGGCCTGATATTTTCAGGAGTTGTCTTTCCATGAAATGAGTAGCAGAATCGAATGCAATTTCCTATCCATTTTGAAATTGTCTGTTTTGAAATTGCTTTCCCTTGCACTCCTGTTGCATATGCTACCAGAAGCTGGTCAGTTTTTCTGCTGGCCTTAGTTCTGTCCAGATAGTAGCGCAGTTGTCTGTGTACATCCAAGGTGTGTAGTAGTTTTTCCCCCCCTGTTCTGTGGGTTGGGGAAGAATGTAGGTAAATGAATAGCTTGGTTCAAGGATACCCTGGATACCACCTTTGGCATAAAAGTAGAATTGGTTCTCAGAGACACTCTATCCTGGTGAAAAATGAGAAAAGGCTGCACTGCCATTAATGCCTGTAACTTGGATACCCTTCTTGCTGAAGTGATTGCTAGCAGGAAGGCAGTTTTCCAAGATAAGAACTGTAAGTCTGCTGTTGCTGCTGGTTCAAAGGGAGGAAGTGTTAATTTTTCTAGCACAAAACTGAGATCCCATGCAGGTAGAGGTGGTTTCCTTGGAGGTTTTACATTTTTGATCCCTCTCAAAAATTGTCTGAGGAGAGGATGAGAGAAGACAGGAGGATCCATGTTGTACTCTGCTGAAATTGCTGATACATGAATCTTAATGGAAGAATAGGACAGGCCATTGTGGAACAGTTCTGCTAAGTATTCTAGGAAGTGTGCTAGGTTTGCCAGTGTGACATTTGTTTCCTTTGCTGCACTCCAAATGAGGAATCTCTTCCATTTGGCTGAATATGTTTTCCTTGTGGAGGGTCTGCAAGCCTCCAGGATAATGTCCTTAACCCTCTGACATAAAATAGGTTGGTTTTGTGTTATGCAATTTTCCAAGCAGTTAGTTGCAGCGTTTTTAAGTTTGGATGCAGGGTCCTGTAGTTGTTCTGCGTTAGAAGTAAAGGACATAGAGGTAGAGGCCATGAGTTCGTCCGAGACATGCTTCTCAGTAGCGGGTACCAATGTTGCCTTGGCCAGTCTGGAGCAATCAGAATTACCTTTGGCTGTTCCTCTCTGATCTTCAATAGAACTTTGTACATCAATGGGAGAGGTGGGAAGGCATATACCGTCAGGGCCTTCCAGCTGAAAGAAAGGGAGTCCACCTTCCAGGCTAATGAGTGGTATACTCTTGAGCAGAATTTCTTCAGTTGGTGGTTGAGTGGGGAGGCGAACAGGTCTATTTTGGGCATTCCCCATTTCTTTGTTATGGATTTGAAGATGTCTGGATGCAGCATCCATTCGTGAGCATCCGTGGTAGTTCTGCTTAAGCTGTCTGCTAGGGAATTCTCTTTTCCTGGTACAAATCTGGCCTGCAGTTGGATGTTGAGATTCAGGCCTAAGTTCCAAAGGTCCATTGCCATCCGGCATAGGGGGTATGAATGTGTGCCTCCCTGTTTGTTGATGTACCACATGACTGTGGTATTGTCCGTCCTTATCAGCAGGTGTCCTTGCTGGAGGAATGAACTGAATGCCTCGATTGCATGCTTCACTGCCAGCATCTCCTTTAGATTTATGTGTAGATTCAGCTGGTCTTGGGACCATAGGCCTTGGATACACTTGTCTTCCATGTGTGCTCCCCAGCCTAGGTCTGAGGCGTCTGTGGTAATGGTCTGTCTTGGATGTGGTTTGTGGAAAGGCAATCCTCTGTTTATCTGGCAGGCCTGAGCCCACCACAGGAATTCTTTGTGCAGGCATGGAATGATTGGAATCAGGGTTTCTAGACTGTGCTTGTGTTGAGACCATACATTCCTCAGGTACCATTGTAGTTTTCTCATATGCAGCCTGGCATGCGGGATCAAGATTATGCAGGATGCCATGTAACCCAGGGCCTGCAGGACTTTCCTTGCAGTAAGCTAAGTTTGTTTTGTTAAGGCCATGAAATAGACTGGTAGTTGCTTTTGTTTTTCCTCTGTGAGAAAAGCCATCTGAGCTATTGTGTCCAGTTCTGCACCCAAAAATGTTATCCTTTGGGATGGCACTAGTCTTGACTTTTGTATGTTGACTGTGTATCCCAAGGCTTGCAGCAGTTGTATGACATAGGCCAAATCCTTTATTATTTTTGTCTTGTTGTCCGCTTGTATTAAGCAGTCGTCCAGGTATGGGTAGATTTGAATTCCCTGAAGCCTGCAATGTGCAATTACTGATGCCAGGCATTTCGTGAATACTCTGGGCGCAGTAGATAAGCCAAAGGCCAATGCTGAAAATTGATAATGCTCTGATCCTGCAAGAAATCTGAGGTGTCTCCTGCAATCTGGTTGTATAGGGACGTGCAGGTATGCCTCCTTGAGATCTAGAGTCACCAGCCAAGACTCCTTGCCCAACATGGGAAGAAGTTGCTGTAGGGTCAGCATTTTGAGTTTTGGAATAATGAGATATGTGTTCAGTGCGGACAAGTCGAGAATAGGCCTCCATTGATTTTCTTTTCTTGGTACAAGGAATAGTCTGGAGTAAAATCCTTGGCCTTGTTCCATAGATGGTACCTTTTCTATTGCTCTCATCCTTAATAAGCTGATGATTTGTTTTAGAGCCTCTGTTTTCTGGCTTGGTGGAAGGTTTGGCATTCCTCTCTTTTTTGGTAGAGTGTGGAAGTGAAACCTGTAGCCCTTGTCGATTGTTTGCAAAGTCCATTTGTCTCCTGTAATACAATGCCAGTTTTTTGAAAATAGAGATAGCTTTCCACCCAAGGGTGCTTCCAGTTGTTCCCTGGTAGGCGGAATCAGAGCCAAGTCATTGTGTCTGTCCTGTGGAAGTGGTTGCAGTCGTAGCTGTGGCGGCACTTCTCTGGTTGGCAGGTTGCCACTGACAACCCCTGTAGGCACCCCTAGATTGACCTCTGCCTCTTGGGCACCTATTTCTGCCTCTGTGCTCTAGACATGTCTGGAAAGGACCAATTCTTTGAAGGCCAATTTCTGCTGAACCTCGGAGGTTGGACCTGCAGGAAATCCTTGACTGTTTGGACAGATTTTGCTTTTTCTTCCACTTTCTTTAGAACCTCCTGTGCAGGGGAGCCAAATAAACTTTGTTTCTCCATAGGGGCATCTAGGAGTTTTGACTTAACATGCTCTGGCAAGGATTGTTCTTTTAGCCAGGCATGCCTTCGAATCACTGCTCCAGTCATAGCTGATCTAAATGAAGCCTCCAGTGCATCATAGCCACATTTCAAGAAATGATTACTGACCTGCTGAGAGTTGTGTACCAAATCCTGAAGGGACTTACGGTCTAAAGGTTCAGGAGAGGCCAGTTTCTTATTCAGCTGATCTAACAAAAATTCCTGGTACTGTATCATGTGGAATTGGCAGTTTAAAGCCCTGGCAGAAAGAGTAGCAGATGTATAAACCTTTTTACCCCATCTCTCTAATGCTCTAGATTCTCTTTCAGAGGGTAGGGGGTTTTTGGCAGAGGCAGCTGCAACACCCTTAGGGCCCTGAGAAATGGTTTCTGGGTCTGCAGCATGGGCTTTATACAAGTGGAAGTGAGAATCCGGGACCCTGTAGTATCTGTCAGGTTTGGCCGGGGCCGGGGGAAGAGAATCAGGGGCAGTACTGGCATCATTGTATGCATCATCAACAACTGATAGTACAGGTGGTATGGCTAAAGGCCTATTCTGTGGTAAGTGTAAGAAAGTTCTTAGCCTTTTCCTAGAATCAGAAAAATCCTGACCCTGCCATTGGAAGTGTTCCCTCATAGAGTGAAGGGTTTCCCCAAATGAAAATTCTTCTGGAGGAGAGGCTGAAGGGATGGAGTCTTCTGCATCAGAATCCTCATAAGGTGAGTATGGGCCTTCCTGATGGTCGGATAAATCTGAACCATCCGAGGAGTAGTCAGTGGAGAGAGGTTCAGGGGGTTCAGTTCTAGGCCTCTTTTCAGGAGGGGCTTGTGAGGCCCTGTCTGGGTGTGGTTGGGATCCCCTGATCAGAGAAATAAGGTCCTCAGCAAGGCTGAGAATCTGAGAACTAGAAGTAGGCCTGTGAGAGGGAGCCTTTGTAGGTAAGGCCTTGGAAAGTTTTGCTGCTTTAGCCCTCGAAAAGGCCTTGATAGACATAGAAGCAGGGGGTCTAGCTGCCCCACGTGCAGGAGTAGAGATGTCCAATGGAATAGTGTCAGACAAATCTTGTGTGCCTGCTTCTTCAGCAGGAATTTCTATAGCCGACTCAGTCATGGCCTGTGTGGCCTCGGTTGTCGGAGGCATGCTTTCGGCTGAAGGGAGAACCGAGGTCTCGGTCTCAGCCGAAACCGAGACACTCGCGGTAGGCCTAACCGTGGTTTCAGACGAAACCGCGGACCGTGAGTGTCGGTCCTTTTCCTTGCGTTTTTTAGCTAAATGTGTAGTCGGAGTCTCTGACGGCATTTTATATGAAAAAGCAGAGCCAAAAAACTCTTCTGCAAACTCCGACCGACGTCTAAGAGTCCATCGGTTGAAGGAAGCACAGGCTAAACAAGCTGATACGTCGTGGTCTGGGCCTAAGCAAGGAAGGCAGTAAGAGTGGAAATCCTTATGAGGTATTTGTTTCCCACAAGTTAAACAATTATTTACTTTGTCTGACATCGGCTGAGGCAAGAAAGAGTCCCCAACGGGGTACTTAGCTTTTAGAAGTCTTTGGTAGTTGAAATCCTCTGGATCTGACCAACCGGCACTTGCGAACAGCTTCTGCTTCGGGCACCACGCGGCAAGAAAGACTGGGGAAAATGGCGTCGGCTGATGCCTTTATACCCCAGGAACTATGACGTCGGGTGAAGTGCGACATCAGCCGAGGCCAGACCCAGACTTTGGAATCCGGCTGACCGAAGGGCTGCCTGAGGCAGGACAACCCATATGTTATGACTGCAGATGCATCCTTGAAGGACATTATTTGTTTCTCCAGAGCTCCGAAGACTTCTTTTTCTGCTGTTCAACTTAGAAGTTAGGAGGGGGGTGGAAGCTGCAGTGGGTACCATTACAGCTAGTTACAGGTCTGCATGATTGGAAGCATCCGAGAATTCTTAAAGAAATAAGAGAGAGCTGGTAATACCGCCAACGAACCTGTTCAAAAACGTATGGGTCAGAATAAGTCTCTGTATTAAGATGTGAGCATGTGCAATTCTCCTTTACTAAAGTGGAAGCTAGAAAGAAGCCTAAAGCTATTGACCTGTCATTTTGATCATTTGGTAAAATCATGGAACAGAAGGCAAAAAAAAAAAGATTAATTTTGGGCATATCCAAAAGTCATTGCTCTCAAGACAATATGGCGTCACATGAAGTATGCCATGATAGACAAATCTAATGGAGTTTGTTTTATTAGTCTTGGGAAATAATGCAAAAATACTCTCATGGACTTAACATACATATTTCCTTGTTTATTGCATCATAATTTCCTCACAGATGTAACTCAACAATAATGATTTATTGCTTATTTCCAGACAGGAAGTTACAGAATTTTAATGGTTCTAGATCAGAGCCATTTTATATGTTTTACTTCTACAGTTTATACTGATTACAAGATAATTAGATATTTGGTATTTTATGAATTAAATAGGGTTGAAAATGTGTTTCAAATTTTTAGGCAAGAAATTTTCTTAAGACTCATATAGATGGGACTTACCAACAATAAGGCCTATTGTAACCCAACCAGCCCATTGTCTGGATGAGGCATAGTCAAAGGAGTCCATATCTAGGCAAACATTAGGGTTTATTCCTATGTCCTATGTCTGTTTTTCTGTGGCAGTTTTGAGTGAGTGAAGAATCCCACAGTGCAGACCCCTGTCAGCATGCACACTACCTAATTTGCCTACATGCCTATATATGCACTGAACGCTGCAGTTACACGTCATTGTTAGGGCATATATCCTCCACCAGTTGTGAGTTGTATGTTAGACCATGTTGTTCCCCTTCATTCCGCCCCCAGGAATAGAAAGCCATTGTCATCTGCACATTCACTTACTTCTGACATTTGTAGCATCTGGTTTACTATTTGATCATAGGCTGTCTGGGTCAGGCAGGGCTTTCTCTTTCTACACCAAAGACTTGGCTAATATCTAAGAACTAACACAAAAAGGAATCAACATTCCATAACCAAAGGAAAAAACTGGGTCCACCAAATATGATTTTATTAAGGTCAAAATATGAATACGTTAAGCACAGGCAAAAACAATCAATCTTGATGCCCTTTCATCCCTTATGGATACGGGACTTCATCATCAGGACATAAAATAAATTAAAAGTATAGTATATATATATATATATATATATATATATATATATATATATGTATGTGGAACTACTACTAAATCCCGAAAACCCAAACTACAGATGCCCAAAATCCCGAGACCAAATACCCGAAACACTAAAATAACGAAACATCAAAACCTCAAAATTCAAACTACCAAAAACTACGCTCAACATACACCACACACATACACATACACACACCGTCCCCAAGAATACAAACACACAAACCTAAACTACAGACAAGCAGGGGGCATGCCCCC
>NC_056741.1:1339194813-1339199813 GCF_019279795.1 Protopterus annectens
ATATATATATATATATATATATATATATATAGTTGCAGACCTATACATATACGTATATATATATATATATATATATATATATATATATATATATATACATATATATGTGTGTGTGTGTGTGTGTGTACGTAGACATACACAGATATACAGATATGATAGGAAACAGCACACAAGAATGACATATGTTCACAGGCTATGCCAATAGAAGTGATGGGCCCAAGCAAGAAACATGAAACATGTAGCATGACCTTCCACCCCCCCCCCCCCAATCGGACACAGGAAATATACACACAAACCCACAAACAATGTAAATAGTCCACTGCTCCCCAGACCACAGGCAGGATACAACCGGGGGGGTACACAGTGCACCCATGAAATCTAATCTTGGAACACAGACAGGAGCGTCCCTTGCGGGGCACCCCAAAAATTGACAAGACCAAAAGAAGGCAATACACCAAACATTCTGGCTGGGGTGTATACATACCCAGAATACAAGGGTGGGAAAGCCTGATGACCCATGGGTAGAGACAATTGTATGACATTGGTCCCATGAAGTGGAGAGTCGGCAGCGTGTAGTGGTGTGTTCAGAACCAACCAGGACACAGAATAAGAATGGGTGTTGTAGAGGAGGTGCGGGTGGGGAACTATAAGTAGCTTGTTATGGAGGTGTTGGCTGATGTGGGCCTATATGGACAGCCCCAGGGATGTAAGCAAATGTGTTCATTGGGCAGAGGTGTCACCCAACGAGCAGCCACACCCACTATGAGTCCAACTGCAGCAAAATGTTATCTATATGGCAAGGAATGGAATAACCAGATGTAGATGTATATATGTAGAGGTATGTGTGTGTATATCTACCCATAGTGATATAGAGATAAACCTCTCCCTCTCCATAGTACAAATGTACACATATAGAGACAGAATACATATACATACCCACATATAGATATATATATATGCAGACACCCATATACCCGTATGTTGTTGGAGATATACATATATATATATATATATATATATATATATATATATCTATATATATATATATATATATATATATATATATATATAAGTACAGCAATATATAAATATATACATGTATGCATACATATACAGATATATCTATATATAGTAATGTATATCTATATATATATATGTATATATATATATATATATATATATATATATATATATATATACATATATATATATATATATATATATATATATATATATATATATGTGTGTGTGACTGTAAATATACACATGTATATAGCTAACATATGATACAGCAGTTACAAATTACATATGTTCACAGGCCGTGCATATGGGGGTGAGGGGTCCAATAAACAAATGTGTAACACGTAGCATCAACCACCCCCCTGCTAGGCCTGTGAGACATACAGACACACGATACAAGTAAACACACCACTGCTTCCCAGACCACCGGCAGGGTACTACCAGTGGGAGAGACCTGCCAGGTCTAATCTTGAAACAAAGACATCAATGTCCCTTGTGGGACACCCAGAAATGAATGATCATCGGAGTCAGTCCCAGTAATGATTCATCAAACCAGGCTGTAGACGTACATGGACCAGTAGGTTGTGCAAGCCTGATAACCCATGGGTCGACACAACGTACATGTGTCCCGACACGTGGAGAGTGGGCAGTGTGTAGTGGTGTGTTTATACCCCACCTGCACCCCCAGTAAGGATGAGTGCTGTAGAGGAGGGGCAAGTGGGGGAAATATGTGTATGCAATTATGGGCCTAGGCATGCAGGATTTGGCTGGTGCAGTCGTATTAGGACCGCCCCAGGGATGTAAGTAATATTCTGAAATGGGCATAGCTGATGCCCATACCTCTGAACCCCTAAGAGTAAATCCACTGGACAGGACATAAACCATTGGGGGAACAAATAGGGACCATACCTTTGAACTGTCCCCGATTTCCAGGGACGTCCCTGATTTTCACTCAAATTCTAACTCTGTCCCACTTAATCACTCCTAAAACTGGTGACTTTTGGAGGAAAGGTGGTGAATTACACGTAATGAATAATGACAACAATTAAGAGTTATAAACATCATTTACCTCAGAAAATGTGTATGAATTTATATGCTCTGAGTCTGTCAATGTGTCAGGTTAATAGCACTAATAATTTAAATGTGCCCCTGATGTTGTTATGATGTGTCCCTGATTCAGTTGATATTTGTCCCCAATAATTTGAGAGGTCTGATAGGGACAGAAAGCACATATTCCACTTACAACCTTAGAAAGATGATAGAATATTAGGTATGCAGTAGCATGACTTGGCTGAAGGATGTGGGATCCAAAACCCAATTACTTGTTTGTATTGAAGAGTGTCAGTTCCCATGTATTAGCCAGACAGGTGCAGATTGTAAGAGGAACACACCAATAATATGAATCAAACTCTGGACAGGCAGCGGATTCCGTACAGTCGAACGGCATGCTTTCACCTAATGGGCAGCCATTCCCGATACTGTAGGCATGTAATCCGATGTAATAGGCATCACAAGGTAATATCGTAGTCCTCACACCCACCCAGGAGTGTGAGTGTCAGATGCAAACACCAAATGCAGTGCATTTGCAAGTGCGGGAGCAAGTGGGTGTAAGCCTGTTTGGTTGCTGGTATGTGAGTATTACACTGGTGAAGCAATGTAGAGGCTAACTGAGTGTAAGAAACTGTAACCAGAGGTTAGCATTGCTTAGCTCCGTACAAACCCATGCACACTTGCGCACAACTGCTTTAATGTGCCTTAATCACTCCGTATCCAACGGCATTGTTCTGCCCAGCAACAAAATAAACGGCCTCTGCAAGGCTCAAAACCAGGACCTTGCACACACAGCTATTGTGATTTACTACTAAGCCATGGCAGATATACAGACATCAGATGTTATCACAAACATATCATCCAGCACAGTCATTCAACAGTATATGAAATGTATTCCATCATGTAGATGTATGTGTGTGTGTTTATGTCCAGATATAGATACATACATATATATAGATATATCAAGAACATCCCATGTGACAACAAAGCATTAGAAAGGAATGAAAAGGGAAACACCAGCAATGCCTGTATTATGTAGTGGTGTTGTCCTATGTAATATCAAGACTCCCTCAGACAGACATGTGTCATTAATACACACAAACATTTGTACATTGGCCAAATACATCACTCTGTGCATTTTATTTACATTAACACAACAGTTCCTGTCCAATCATTATGTGAGAACAGTACTCTTGCAAGGTGCTGTGTGTGATATCATCATCATCATGAAAAAGGTAAATGGGGTAACCATAGAGGGACCAGTAGTGTCGTGTGTACACTGGGGTCATCTGCATCATGTGTACCTGGAACCTTTAGGAGTCATGTGCATATCAGGATCGTGTGCCTGAGAGACAGGGGTGAGGACAACTGGAGTATGTTGTGATGCATATTAAAAAGGTTACATGTGCCCAGTGGACACGTGTGTGAAATGGACAGCTTTGTATGGGGCAAATGTTGTTCTAGGAACTGGCCTTTTGTTTCCGTAGGGTGAGAGTGGGATGTGGGGGAAGGAGAGTAGGTATGCTCGTGGAGGATAGGTTGGGTAGGATGACAGACAAGACAGCATACAGGGTCAGTATATGACATGTGAGGGGATATACCTTGGACGGGGAGGGGTGTTCGGCAGTCACAAGCCCATGAGCCTCCAGATGGAAACAGTGGGACGCAGGTCCCCAGCCATGGGCAGCCATCACTGCACCAAAAGAGCTTCAAAGGTGGCTGTGCTGGGGGCTGTCTATGAGGAGCAAGCTCACCCTGTAAATGTGACACTCTGCCCTCAAGCTGGCGTATCTGGCCTCGGAACCCCTTATTGAGCCCCCTACGCACCACGTCCGGGAATGTACGACAGCGGACAAGTTCCTGTCTGGACCTGCTCCCAGGGGGGACAAGCCCCATCCTCATTGGCAGTTCCACCAGAAGGTGGCGCAGAGCCAAAAGAGGTGGAGGTCCAAGGCTGGGCCCCAGATGTGCTGGTGCCCAGTGCTATGGCCAGCTGAAGTGGGACAGGAGGTTCTGCCGGGATCTCCAAACCCATACAGCCTATGGTGTTGCAGTTTTAAAACAGATATGGCTTAGTAATAGTCAACAGCATTCAGGATTACTCATAACAGCATGCATAGATATGACTATCAACCCAACACAACAGATGGTATACATTTGCAGAAGGAGCACAACGCATGCATATATACTGCATGACATCTGTACAAAGTGTAGAAGACTTGTGACTGCAGCTGTGAACAGTGGCCCATTATTGGCATGTCACTGAGAACTCCAGACAGTGACTGTCATGCCACTGTTTCATGTGACATATGTGCAATCAGGGATGCGATGGCAGTAACTCTCATCACTATCACCATGTACTGACTGCAATCCTCACACTATGCTTCTGCAGTTCACAGATGTGTGTTCAGTGAGTAACACAGGAATCAATGGTTCCACACATTGACCAGTCTACAGATGGCCCTACAGATGGGGTTCCCCTCACAAACAGAGCACTGTATTGTCAGTTTTAAAACATGCAGAATAGCCATTACCACGCACAACTTGATAAACTGGCAGTAGTCTCAATGAAGCATAGCTATACTTACATACTGTAGTCATGTCTGG
Source organism: Protopterus annectens (assembly GCF_019279795.1). Classification (NCBI taxonomy): domain Eukaryota; kingdom Metazoa; phylum Chordata; order Ceratodontiformes; family Protopteridae; genus Protopterus; species Protopterus annectens. Next base: position 1,339,199,491 of record NC_056741.1, read on the forward strand.
CACATCACCCTCCTGTCTTTAGTCTATTTTCCACTGTGTATGTTGTTTGAGGAATATCCAGATATCATCTGTGATGCTGTTTACCAAACACCAGATCCAGGTTCCACTCACAAAGACTGTCATGGGCAAACACCAACATGATGTTCCTAGATATTGTACTGTGTTTCCATGCGACTGGCTATGGGAACATCATCACAGCTGTTCCATATGCAATCAGCTAGAGGAGGACTGCAATAGGTGCAGAGGCCATCACCTGATCATGACCATCACTTACAAAACACAAGCTGCTGTTGAGCAGGTGTACAACTCCACATCCACCAGAG